>NC_057808.1:496626665-496831490 GCF_018294505.1 Triticum aestivum | reverse complement strand
TCTCCAATTTGCGGGAAAAATTGTGTCCGGACCGCTCTGCGGACTGTTACAGTGCCGCGTTGAATGGCTTCCGCGGTCGGAATGGTTGCGGGGGATTTACGGGTAGGCGTTAGAGATGCCCTAATACACGTGGAAAATACATATTGTACCCGAACTGGACAAATACATAAATCTGGAAAAATATTAAATACACCTAAATAACACATATAACATTGAACAAGGTAAATATATAAATCAAGGAAAATATCATATACACGTGAATGGTAAATATAGCACCGAAACAGGACAAATACATAAAGTTGAGAAAATATCAAATACAAGCGAGCGGTGGCTTTGTTAGACAAATAAACCGTGGCTCGGCCAGGGCGAGTCAGGCGCGCGTGCGTGTGGGTGCCAGACGAGCCGGGCATAGTCAGGGCCGCAGCTGCGTGTGTGTAGCAGCCGTGTTGGCACAAGCAAAAATGTAGCCATTGTGATAGCCAAGGAAGAGAGCCTATGGCAAAGCCTGTTTGTGTCCTTCTCGTTCTTCTTTCTTCTACCTCCGTCCAGCTGTGAGAGAGAGCTAGCTAGGGCTGCGCCAACAATTGGTATCAGAGCTTCGGTTCGGGCGATCACCGGCGACCATGGCGCTCGTCCCACATGGCGGAGGCGCGGGCGGATCGGCGTTGATGGCGATGCCGATGCTCACGGTGGACAACTACACCGTCTGGGCGATCAAGGCGCAGGCCATCCTCGACGTGCACACTGTGTGGGAGGCGGTGGCGCCGGGCGATGCGGCGGTGAACGCGCGGAAGGACAAGACGGCGCGCGCGTTGCTGCTCGGAGCACTACCGGAGGACGTGTTGCTGCAGGTGTCGATGAAGCTCACCGCCAGGGAGGTATGGGACTCCTTGAAGGTGAGGTTCGTCGGCGCCGATCGGGGCCGCGCGGCGAGGCTGGCGACGCTGCGCGGCGAATTCGACCGCCTTGGCGGACGGCGAGGAGCTCGACATGTACGGCGGGAGGCTCGCGGCGATGGCGGCGAGGTACGCCAACCTCGGGGAGACGCTGGGCGACGCAGCACTTGTCAAGAAGTTGCTGGATACGGTGCCGGATCGCCTCTTCCCCGTCGTCGCCGGCATCGAGCAGTTCCACGACGTGACGACGATGGCGTTCGACGAGGCGCTCGGGCGGCTGCGCGCGTTCGACGAGCGTGTTCGGCGCCGTGGACAAGACGGCGGCGAGCGCGGCGGGGAGCAGCTTCTCATGACGGCGGCGCAGTGGGCAGCGCGGGAGCGTCGGCACGGCGGAGCTCAGGACGACGACGACATGCGGAGCCAGGCGTCGGGCTTCGGCGGCAATCGGCACGGGCGCTGTTACAAGTGCGGCGAGCGCGGGCACTTCAAGCGCGACTGCCCCCAGCTGCGGAGGGAACCGGCGGCGGAGCGCGCGCCGCTGGCGGACGTCGTCGGGGTCGAAGACGGCGGACTCCTCTGAGCCACGGCTTAGGGGGTGAATGTTAGACAAATAAACCGTGGCTCGGCCAGGGCGAGTCAGGCGCGCGTGCGTGCGGGTGCCAGACGAGCCGGGCATAGTCAGGGCCGCAGCTGCGTGTGTGTAGCAGCACGTGTACGTGCGCGCGTGTGAGCTTGTTGCCGATGGAGCCGGAGGAGAACGCGTCCAGGGCTGTTGGTGGCCGCGTCGTCCGCGTACGGGCGCGACGGGAGCGCAGGCCAGGTATGGCGTGGAACGCGGGATGTGGGCGACTGGGAGCGCCGTATGGAGCGGCGTGGCGTGCGTACGAGCGCACGTATAAAGGCTCGCTAGCCTCTGTGTATCGGCAGGTGGTTTTAGTAGTTGAGTTCATGCTCAGGAAATAAAACTAAGTGGCCGTTCGTGCGGCCGGCGGTGTTCGTGCGCCGGGCAAAATCCTGCTGTGTCCTTCTCGTTCTTCTTTCTTCTACCTCCGTCCAGCTGTGAGAGAGAGCTAGCTAGGGCTGCGCCAACAGGCTTATTTTAATTAGCAGCAACTCCACCACCAAGAGAACTACGCACACATCTACGCTTCTGTATGTGAGCGTGTACATAGCTTAATGCAAGGTCTTCATGGCAAAATTCACACATCAGGTCAAGTGATCTTGAACACTCCAATCTCCTCCTTGAGCCCCAGCGCCTTCCACACGGCCGGTGATGCGTCTACGTCGTTGTATGGGCACAGTGGCTCGAAGTTGTGCTCGGTGTCGCAGCCATACACCGAGTCGCACTCGTCGACGACCTTGGACAGTACGGCACGCCCGTTCCCATTGATGTGGATCATCTTGTTGCACCTACGCTTGCCGTCCAGGCATAGCCACCCCGTGGACAGCGCCACCGCCAGCTCGGTGTCCTAGTGGAAGCGGTTCTCGCAGAATGATTTGTCGCCGCCGTCTCCACCTCGTGCGAAGCTGTCCAGAGTTAGGATCACCGGCGTGTCGGCCGACAACGGGGGCGAGCACCTGAATTGTGGGTAGCGCTGACCGTCTTTACAGCAGACCGAGCCGTGATCCCTGATGTAGTCGCCGGATTTGCCACGCAGGAAGCCACTGATGTGGCACTTGTCATGACGGTGGCTGGTCTCTGTAGTAACATTCGCGCTTGCTACGGGCGCGGAGACGTCATGGACGCGGAGGTGTGACAGGAACATCACGAGAGCAAACATAGCTAGTAGCATCTTCAAGTTAGCCATGTTTGTGAGGTACTCACGTTCCTTGCAAATCTGCAATTTGTGCTTGTGCGTTTGTGAGGATATATTGGTTGATCCATGTTCTTTATATAGGGTCCAAGCCCTAAGGAGCAGCAACAGCTCATCTAACTGGGTACGCTAATTCAGTCTCGTTTCTTCGGGTTTGTAACCCAGAGATGGTAGATGTTCTGCAACCTTCAGGCTTGTAACATTTGGCCATGTAGCATATACTTTTAAACAGCCGTTTCTTCTTTATTTTAGGGATTGAACTTTTGGCATGGAGCTTCCATTAATACAAATGTAACTCACAGGTGATTAACCTTATATCTAATTTTGCTTGTAATTTTCTATTTGGTGTTACCGAAAGTGCTTTGTCATTCCAACAACTACCTTCGAGACCCTTCTCGATACCATGTGCTTTTTTTAGGGAGGCACCAGAATAATCGGTTTTTGGAAAAACTCAGAAATCTTGGTGTTTTACCGCCCAAAAAATTCAAATGAATTTTGAATTCTATTTTATTGGGTATTAATATAAGTATGTAACATGTAAATCATCAAATATGGTAGAGCATGCCCCGGTGGGAAATAAACTTTAGTTCCTGGGTGTATATACACCTGATATAGAAAAAAAATCACAAAAGTTTTGATTTTTTTTACAATGAACTTGACTTTTTTTGAACTAATTCAGTCTCTTTCTTCGGTTTTGCAACCAATAGATGGTTGGTGTTCTGCAAACTTCGGGCTTGTAACATTTGGGTGTGCAACAAATATTTTTATACAACCGCCTTTTTTGTTTCAGTGAATGGAATTTTGGCATGGAGCTTCTATTAATAGTCATTTGTGAACATCCCCGTGGACAGCGCCACCACCAGCTCAGTGTCCTTGTGGAAGCGGTTGTCGCAGAACGATTTGCCGCCGCCGTCTCCTCCTCGTGCGAAGCTGTTCAGACTTAGGATCGCCGGCGTGTCGGCCGACACCGGGGGCGAGCACCTGAATTGCGGGTAGCGGTCACCGTCTTTACAGCAGACCGAGTCGTGATCCCTGTTGTAGTCGCCGGATTTTCCATGCAGGAAGCCACTGATGTGGCAACTGCCGCGAAGATGTTTGGTCTCTGTAGCAATGTTCGCGCTGCTGCCCACGGACACGGAGATACCATGGACACGGAGCTGTGACAGGAACATCACGAGAGCAAACATAGCTAATAGCTTCTTCAAGTTAGCCATGTCTGTGAGGTACTCATGTTGCTTGCAAATCTGCAATTTGTGCTTGTGCGTTTGTGAGGATATATTGGTTGATCCATGTTCTTAATATAGCGCCCAAGCCCCAAGGAACAACAACTAGGTTATCTAATTTAGTCTCGTTTCTTCAGTTTTGTAACCCAGAGATGGTTGATGTTCTGCAACCTTCGGGCCTGTAACATTTGGGCGTTCAACATATACTTTTAAACAACAGTCACTTCTTTATTTTAGTGAATGAACTTTTGGCATGGAGCTTCCATTAATAGTCGAGGTGGAGACATGCGTGAACATCCGACTGAATGACATGCACAGTGAAGTATTATAAGTAACTAGTTGAGACTATCTGCACCAAGAGTGATGTACGTTTCCTACTTGTATTATTACTAGGGGATGGAAGCCGCCAAGATTAAGGTCTAGCTCGGTAACATCAGAATAACATAAAGATAGATTGAATTGTTACAAATGTAACTCACTTGTGATTAACCTTGTATCTAAATTTTCTTGTAATGTTCTATTTGGTGTTACTTAAAGCGCTTTGTAATTCCAGCAGCTACCTTCCACGCCCTTCTCCATACCAGGTGTTTTTTGGGAGGCACCGGAAGAATCGGTTTTTGAAAAACTCAGAAATCTCGGTATTTTACCGCCCATAGAATTCAAATGAATTTTGAATTCTATTTTATTGGGTATAAATATATTTATGTAACCGGTAAATCATCAAATATGGTAGAGCATGCCCCGGTGGGAAATACCCTTTAGTTCCTGGGTGTATATACACCTCACATAGAAAATAATAATGATAATAATAAGTCACAAAAGTTTGGAATTTTTTTACAATAAATTTGACTTGCTTTTGCACTAATTCAGTCTCTTTCTTTGGTTTTGCAACCAACAGATGGTTGGGTGTTCTGCAACCGTCGGGCTTATAACAATTGGGTGTGCAACAAATATTTTTAAACAACCGCCTTCTTTGTTTCAGTGAATGGAATTTTGGCATGGAGCTTCCATTAATAGTCATTTGTGAATAACCGAGTGAATGAAATTCACGGGAAAGTAGTGCAACTAACTAACTAGTTTAGACTATCCGTATGAGTGACATACGTTTCCAAATTTCTTATATTATATATGGGATGGAATCCACCAAGATTAAGGTGTAGCTCGGCAACATCAAAGTAATACACCACCGGATTAAATTATTACAAATGTAACGCACTAGAGTTTCCCTCTGTATATTCACTGGCAATTTGTTGTTTCGTGGTACTCAAAGCGCTTTTTAATTTCACCAGCTCCATCCATATCGTTTAGGGTTCTCTTTTTTCTCAATACTGGTGTTTCTTTCTAGGAGGCGCTGAAAGAACCGATTCTAGGAACAACTCAAAAATCATCGAGTTTTACCGCCAGAAGAATTCAATGTTTTTGTGTATAAATAGTGAAATATATGTCTATGACGAGCATAACATCACATATGGTAGTGTGTGTGTGTTTGTGTGTGTGTGTGTACTCAGTCATATATGCAAGGTCTTGTTGAACTAAAAATTGATGTATTCGCCAATTTCATTTCATACTATACCCAAACTGGGCAAATACATAAATCTCAAAAATATTAAATACACGTAAATAATACATATAGCATCGAAACAAGGTAAATACATAAATCAAGAAAAATATCATATACATGTGAATCGTAAATATAGCACCGAGACAGGACAAATACATAAAGTTGTGAAAATATCAAATACAAGCGAGTGGTGGCTTTTTTTAATTAGCAGCAGCTCCACCACCAAGAGAACAACCCACACATCTACGCTTCCGCATATCTGTGTGTACATAGCTTAATGCAAGGTCTTCATGGCATAGCTCACACATCAGACCAAGTGATCTTGAACACTCCAATCTCCACCTTGAGCCCTAGCGCCTTCCACACGGCCGGTGATGCGTCTACGTCATTGTATGGGCACGGTGGCTCGAAGTTGTGCTCGGCGTCGCAGCCGTACACCGAGTCGCACTCGTCGACGACCTTGGCCAGCACGGCATGCCCGTTCCCGTTGATGCGGATCATCTTGTTGCACCTGCGCTTGCCGTCCAAGCGCAGCCACCCCGTGGACAGCGCCACCACCAGCTCGGTGTCCTTATGGAAGCGGTTGTCGCAGAACGATTTGCCGCCGCCGTCTCCACCTCGTGCGAAGCTGTTAAGAGTTAGGATCGCCGGTGTGTCGGCCGACACCGGGGGCGAGCACCTGAATTGCGGGTAGCGGTGACCGTCTTTACAGCAGACCGAGCCGTGATCCCTGTTGCAGTCGCCGGATTTGCCATGCAGGAAGCCACTGATGTGGCACCTGCCGCGAAGATGTTTGGTCTCCGTAGTAACGTTACCGCTGCTGCCCACGGAGACGGAGACACCATGGACGCAAAGCTGTGACAGGAACATTACGAGAGCAAACATAGCTAATAGGTTCTTCAAGTTAGCCATGTCCGTGAGGTACTCACGTTGCTTGCAAATCTGCAATTTGTGCTTGTGCGTTTGTGAGAATATATTGGTTGATCCATGTTCTTTATATAGGGCCCAAGCCCCAAGGAACAGCAACTGGGTTATCTAATTCAGTCTCGTTTCTTCGGTTTTGTAACCCAGAGATTCTTCGGTTTTGTAACCGAGTGATGGTTGATGTTCTGCAACCTTCGGGCTTGTAACATTTGGGCATGCAACATATGCTTTTAAACAACCGTCTCTTCTTTATTTTATTGAATGAACTTTTGGCATGGAGCTTCCATTAATAGCCGAGGTGGAGGCATGCGTGAACATCCAAGTGAATGACATGCATAGTGAAGTAGTGTAAAGTAACTAGTTGAGACTATCTGTATCAAGAGTGATGTACGTTTCCTACTTGTATTATATCTGTTTCCTACTTGTATTATATCTGGGGGATGGAAGCCGCCAAGATTAAGGTCTAGCTCGGTAACATCAGAATAACAAAAAGATAGATTGAATTGTTACAAATGTAACTCACTTGTGATTAACCTTGTATCTAATTTTTCTTGTAATGTTCTATTTGGTGTTACTCAAAGCGTTTTGTAATTCCAGCAGCTACCTTCCACGCCCTTCTCCATACCAGGTGTTTTTTTGGGAGGCACCAGAAGAATCGGTTTTTGGAAAAACTCAGAAATCTCGGTATTTTATCGCCCAAAGAATTCAAATGTATTTTGAATTCTGTTTTATTGGGTATAAATATAAGTATGTAACCTGTAAATCATCAAATATGGTAGAGCATGCCCCGGTGGGAAATACCCTTTAGTTCCTGGGCGTATATACACCTCACATAGAAAATAATAATGATAATAATAAGTCACAAAAGTTTGGAATTTTTTTCACAATAAATTTGACTTTCTTTTGCATTAATTCAGTCTCTTTCTTTGATTTTGCAACCGACAGATGGTTGGTGTTCTGCAACCTTCGGGCTTATAACAATTGGGCGTGCAACAAATATTTTTAAACAGCCGCCTTCTTTGTTTCAGTGAATGGAATTTTGGCATGGTGCTTCCATTGATAGTCATTTGTGAATAACCGAGTGAATGAAATTCATGGGAAAGTAGTGCAACTAACTAACTAGTTTAGACTATCCGTATGAGTGACATACGTTTCCAAATTTCTTATATTATATATGGGATGGAATCCACCAATATTAAGGTGTAGCTCGGCAACATCAAAGTAATACACTACCGGATTAAATTATTACAAATGTAACGCACTAGAGTTTCCCTCTGTATATTCACTAGCAATTTGTTCTTTCGTGGTACTCAAAGCGGTTTTTAATTTCACCAGCTCCATCCACATCGTTTAGGGTTCTCTTTTTTCTTAATACTGGTGTTTCTTTCCAGGAGGCGCTGAAAGAACCGATTCTAGGAACAACTCAGAAATCATCGAGTTTTACCGCCCGAAGAATTCAATGTTTTTGTGTATAAATAGTGAAATATATGTCTATGACGAGCATAACATCACATATGGTACTGTGTGTGTGTGTTTGTGTGTGTGTACTCAGTCATATATGCAAGGTCTTGTTGAACAAAAAATTGATGTATTTGCCAATTTCATTTCATACTGTACCCAAACTGGGCAAATAATAAATCTCAAAAAATATTAAATACACGTAAATAATACATATAGCACTGAAACAAGGTAAATACATAAATCAAGAAAAATATCATATACATGTGTGATGACCCACAAGTATAGGGGATCTATCGTAGTCCTTTCGATAAGTAAGAGTGTCGAACCCAACGAGGAGCAGAAGGAAATGATAAGCGGTTTTTCAGTAAGGTATTCTCTGCAAGCACTGAAATTATCAGTAACAGATAGTTTTGTGATAAGTTAATTTGTAACGGGTAACAAGTAATGAAAGTAAATAAGGTGCAGCAAGATGTCCCAATCCTTTTTGTAGCAAAGGACAAGTCTGGACAAACTCTTATATGAAGGAAAACGCTCCCGAGGACACATGGGAATTATCGTCAAGCTAGTTTTCATCACGCTCATAGGATTCGCGTTCGTTACTTTGATAATTTGATATGTGGGTGGACCGGTGCTTGGGCGCTGCCCTTACTTGGACAAGCATCCCACTTCTGATTAACCCCTATTGCAAGCATCCTCAACTACAAAGAAGTATTAAGGTAAACCTAACCATAGCATGAAACATATGGATCCAAATCAGCCCCTTACGAAGCAACGCATAAACTAGGGTTTAAGCTTCTGTCACTCTAGCAACCCATCATCTACTTATTACTTCCCAATGCCTTCCTCTAGGCCCAAACAATGGTGAAGTGTCATGTTGTCGACGTTCACATGACACCACTAGAGGAAAGACAGCATACATCTCATCAAAATATCAAACGAATACCAAATTTACATGACTACTAATAGCAAGACTTCTCCCATGTCTTCAGGAACAAACGTAACTACTCACAAAGCATATTCATGTTCATAATCAGAGGAGTATTAATATGCATAATGGATCTGAACATATGAACTTCCACCAAATAAACCAACTAGCATCAACTACAAGGAGTAATCAACACTACTAGCAACCTACAGGTACCAATCTGAGGTTTGGATACAAAGATTGGATACAAGAGATGAACTAGGGTTTGAGAGAAGATGGTGCTGGTGAAGATGTTGATGAAGATTGACCCCCTCCCGATGAGAGGATCGTTGGTGATGACGATGGTGATGATTTCCCCTTCCCGGAGGGAAGTTTCCCCGGCAGAACAGCTCTGCCGGAGCCCTAGATTGGTTCCGCTAAGGTTCCGACTCGTGGCGGCTGTGTTTCGTCCCGCAAGGTTGCTTATGATTTTTTCCAGGGTAGAAGACACCATATAGCCAAAGATGGGCACCGGAGGCCTGCCGGGGGGCCCACGAGGCAGGGGGCGCGCCCAGGGGGTAGGGCGCGCCCCCAGCCTCGTGGCCAGGGTGTGGGCCCCCTCTGGTATTTTCTTCGCTCAGTATTTTTTATAAATTCCAAAAATGACTTCCGTGAAGTTTCAGGACTTTTGGAGTTGTGCAGAATAAGTCTCCAATATTTTCTCCTTTTCCAGCTGCCGGCATTCTCCCTCTTCGTATAAACCTTGTAAAATAAGAGAGAATAGGCATAAGTATTGTAATTGTAACATAATGTGTAATAACAGCCCATAATGCAATAAATATCGATATAAAAGCATGATGCAAAATGGACGTATCAACTCCCCCAAGCTTAGACCTCGCTTGTCCTCAAGAGGAAGCCGATAACGATAAATATGTCCACATGTTTAGAGATAGAGGTGTCGATAAAATAAAATACGGACATGAAGGCATCATGATCATTCTTATAACAACAACATAAATGAATGTTGTCATATGATTTCTTATGCTTAAGTAATAATATATTCACAATGTCAAGTATGAATCAGAAACTTCATTGAAAACCAACAACTATAATCTTAGTCATTGAAGCAATTGCAATTTATCATAACATCGGAGAGAGTCAATATAAGAGCTTTTCAGCAAGTCCACATACTCAACTATCATTTAGTCTTTCAAAATTGCTAACACTCACGCAATACTTATGATTATGGAGTTTTAATTGGACATAGAGAAAGATAGGGGCTTATAGTTTCGCCTCCCAACCTTTTACCTCAAGGGTAATGTCAACAATAATAGTTCATGCCAACTTACATCCAATTGGATATATATATCAGGATCTTTCCAACACAATGTGCTTGCCAAAGGATAAAATGTAAAACGGAAAGGTGAAGATCACCATGACTCTTGCATAAGGGTAAAAGATAAAAGTAAAAGATAGGCCCTTCGCAGAGGGAAGCAGAGGTTGTCATGCGCTTTTGGTTGGATGCACGAAATCTTAATGTAAAAGAACGTCACTTTATATTGCCACTTGTGATATGGACATTTATTATACAGTCCGTCGCTTTTATTTCTTCCACATCACAAGATCGTATAAAGCTTATTTTCTCCACACTAATAAATCATACATATTTAGAGAGGAATTTTTATTGCATGCACCGATGACAACTTACTTGAAGGATCTTACTCAATCCATAGGTAGGTATGGTGGACTCTCATGGCAAAACTGGGTTTAAGAGTATTTAGAAGCACAAGTAGTATCTCTACTTGGTGCAAAGAATTGGTGCAAAGAATTGGCTAGAAAGGCAAGCTCTACATGTTGGATGATCCATGACAATATACTTTATTTCGGATATAAGAAAACATAACCCATTACGTTGTCTTCCTTGTCCAACATCAACTCTTTAGCATGTCATATTTTAATGAGTGCTCACAATCATAAAAGATGTCCAAGATAATATATTTATATGTAGAACCTCTCTTTCCTTATTACTTCCTATTAATTGCAACGATGACTAAAGCTATGTTTGTCAACTTTCAACGACTTTTATGCATCATACTCTTTATATGTGAAGTCATTACTCTTCATAAAATCAATATGATCTCTTTATTTCTTTTTATTCTTTCCTTTTCTTTTATTCCCTGAAGATCAAAGCAAGCTAATCAAGCCCTTGACTCAACACTAATCTTTATTATAGCTCACGGACTCGATTACATAGAAAGATCATAAAGCAAAACTCAAAACTAGATCATACTAAACTTTATTCTGCTAGATCAAGATATTACCAAAAGGATCGAACTAAGAAAAACGGTAAAGATAGGAGTGTGATGGTGATACGATACCGGGGCAACTCCCCCAAGCTTGGCAGTTGCCAAGGGGAGTGCCCATACCCATGTGATTATATCTCTTTCCTCGGGGGTGGTGATGATGGAGTTGTTGATGATGTAAATTGTGCTTTCAGCTTCTTCATATTGTAATTGAGAAGAGCAATTTCCTCCTTTAAATCATCGACCTCCGATTCCAGCTTCAAGATCTTGTCACATAAATCTCCTTTGCTTTTCTGCCGAAAACGAGAAGGAATAGATCGGTTGTTAGACAGTTTAGCCCTCTTAGGGAGACTAGACTTCTTGAACTTCACGTGCATATCCCTAGGTTGAGGTAGAGGGAAATCCTCCTCCTCCGAACTTGAATCATTGATCCTCATCAAATGAGCATCCTCCTCCTCATCCATAGTTCGACCACACGGAGATAGATCCCCATAGGTTTTTGGGTCAGCAATGAGGTGTGAGACATAGCTCTCTCCGTCGGAATCCTGAGATGACATCTTGCTCCAAATCTGCTACAGAAACAGCTCGAAACAAAAACAGAGGATATTTGCGTGATACGGTGGTCAAAATCTTCGGGAGATTATATAATGAATTTTTACCGACCAAAAGAAGTATCGTGCAAGAAAATGGAGTCCGAGAGCACACGAGGTGCCCACGAGGCAGGGGGGCGCACCCAGGTGGGTAGGGCGCGCCCTCCACCCTCGTGGAAGCCTCGTGTCCTTCCCGGACTACTTCTTAATTTCCTATTTTCTTAAATATTCCAAAACGGAGAAAAATTGCCCTTAGAACTGTTTTGGAGTCGGTTTACTTACCGTACCACATACCTATTCCTTTTTGGAGTCTGAAACATTCTGGAAAGTGTCCCTTATGTACTCCTCCGGGGTTACGGTTTCAATAACATTAGTTTCAACATTTATAGGATTACCTGAGATATAGTGTTTGATTCTTTGACCGTTCACCACCTTCGGATTTGTGCCTTCGAAGTTGTTGATTTTTATGGCACCGGAACGATAGACCTCCTCGATAATGTAAGGACCTTCCCATTTAGAGAGGAGTTTTCCTGCAAAAAATCTTAAGCGAGAGTTGTATAGCAAAACATAATCACCTACATTAAACTCACGCTTTTGTATCCTTTTGTCATGCCATCTTTGAACTTTTTCCTTAAACAATTTGGCATTCTCATAGGCTTGGGTTCTCCATTCATCAAGTGAGCTAATGTCAAATAGCCTCTTCTCACCGGCAAGTTTGAAATTATAATTGAGTTCTTTAATAGCCCAATATGCCTTATGTTCTAGTTCGAGAGGTAAGTGACATGCTTTTCCATAAACCATCTTATACGGAGACATACCCATAGGATTTTTATATGCAGTTCTATAGGCCCATAATGCATCGTCAAGTTTCTTGGACCAATTCTTTCTAGATCTATTAACAGTCTTTTGCAAAATTAATTTGAGCTCTCTATTACTCAATTCTACTTGGCCACTAGATTGTGGGTGATAGGGAGATGCAATTCTATGATTAACATCATACTTAGCAAGCATTTTACGGAAAGCACCATGAATAAAATGTGAACCACCATCAGTCATTAGATATCTAGGGACTCCAAACCTTGGAAAAATAACTTCTTTAAGCATCTTGATAGAGGTGTTATGATCAGTAGTACTAGTTGGAATAGCTTCTACCCACTTAGTAATGTAATCAACAGCAACTAAAATATGTGTATACCCATTAGAGGTAGGAAACGGTCCCATATAATCAAAGCCCCAAACATCAATGGTTCAATAACAAGTGAATAATTCATAGGAATTTCTTGACATCTACTAATATTACCAATTCTTTGACATTCATCACAAGACAAGACAAACATACGGGCATCCTTGAAGAGAGTAGGCCAATAAAAACCGGATTGCAATACCTTATGTGCAGTTCTATCTCCAGCGTGGTGTCCTCCATAAGCCTCGGAGTGACACTTGCGTAGGATCTGTTCCTGTTCATGCTCAGGTTCATGATCTAATAACACTATCTACTCCTTCTTTAAAAAGATGTGGGTCATCCCAAAAGTAATGTCTCAAATCATAGAAAAACTTTTTCTTTTGCTAGTATGTGAAACTAGGTGGTATAAATTTAGCAAAAATGTAATTAGCATAATCAGCATTCCATGGAGCAGTACGAGAAGCATTTATAAAAGCTAATTGTTCATCAGGAAAGCTATCATCAATAGGTAGTGCGTCATCAAGAACATTCTCTAACCTAGACAAGTTGTCTGCAACGGGGTTCTCAGCTCCCCTTCTATCAATAATATGCAAATCAAATTCTTCTAGTAGGAGAACCCATCTAATTAGTCTAGGTTTAGGATCTTTCTTTTCCATAAGATATTTAATAGCAGCATGATCAGTGTGAATAGTTACTTTAGAATCAACAATATAAGGTCTAAACTTATCACAAGGAAATACAACTGCTAAAAATTCTTTTTCAGTAGTAGCATAATTTCTCTGGGCACTATCTAGAGTTTTACTAGCATATTGGATAACATTTAGCTTCTTATCAACTCTATGTCCTAGAACAGCACCTACAGCATAATCGCTAGCATCACACATAATTTCGAAGGGTAAATTCCAATCAGGTGGCTAAACGATAGGTGCAGAAATCAAAGCTTTCTTAAGTATTTCAAATGCTTCTACACAATCATCATCAAAGACAAAAGGTATATCTTTTTGTAATAGATTAGTCAGAGGCCGAGAAATTTTTGAGAAGTCCTTAATGAACCTCCTATAAAAACCGGCATGACCAAGAAAACTTCTTATACCTTTGATGTCCTTAGGACATGGCATCTTTTCAATAGCATCAACTTTAGCTTTATCAACTTCAATACCTCTTTCAGAAAATTTATGCCCCAAGACAATTCCTTCATTAACCATAAAGTGGCACTTCTCCCAATTCAAGACAAGATTAGTTTCTTCACATCTCTACAAAACTCGATCAAGGTTGCTCAAGCAATCATCAAAAGAGGATCCATAAACGGAGAAATCATCCATGAAAACCTCGCAAATCTTTTCACAAAAGTCAGAGAATATAGCCATCATGCATCTTTGAAAGGTAGCAGGTGCATTACATAAACCAAAAGGCATACGTCTATAAGAAAAAGTACTGAAAGGGCAAGTAAAAGTGGTCTTTTCTTGATCCTCAGCTAACACAGGTATTTGAGAGAAACCAGAGTAACCATCTAGAAAGCAAAAATGTGTATGTTTGGATAATCTTTCTAGCATTTGATCAATAAAAGGCAAAGGGTAATGATATTTTTTTGTAGATTTATTTAATTTGCGGAAATTAATTACCATCCTATAACCTGTAACAATTCTTTGCGGGATCAATTCATCTTTATCATTAGGAACGACAGTAATACCTCCCTTCTTAGGGACACAATGGACAGGACTTACCCACTGACTATCAGCAATGAGATAAATTATACCTGCCTCAAGGAGCTTTAATATTTCTTTTCTTACCACTTCTTTCATCTTAGGATTTAGCCATCGTTGGTGATCAATAACTGGTTTGGCGTCTTTCTCCAAATTTATTTTGTGTTGATATAGAGTGGGACTAATGCCCTTAAGATCATCAAGAGTATATCCAATAGCAGCACGGTGCTTCTTCAGAGTTTTCAATAATTTCTCTTCCTCCTTCTCTGAAAGGTTAGCACTAATAATAACATGATATATCTTCTTTTCATCAAGATAAGCATATTTAAGAGTATCAGGTAATGGTTTATGCTCAAACACGGGATCACCCTTGGGAGGAGGAGGATCCCCTAGGATTTCAACAGGAAAGTTGTGTTTCAGAATAGGACCCTGTTTAAAGAATACTTCATTTATTTCCCTTATTTCATTCATGAACATATCATTTTCATGGTCAAGCAAATATTGTTCTAAAGGATCATTAGGAGGCACGACAATAGAAGCAAGACTAATAATTTCATCCTTACTAGGCAATTTCTCATCACGAGGTTGTCTATGAAATTTAGCAAAATTAAACTCATGAGACATATCACCCAAACCAATAGTAACAACATCCTTTTCGCAGTCTATCCTAGCATTAATAGTGTTCAAGAAGGGTCTACCAAATATAATGGGACAAAAGCTATCTTGTGGGGAACCAAGAACAAGAAAATCAGCAGGATATTTAACCTTCCCACACAAGACTTCAACATCTCTAAAAATCCCAATCGGTGATATAGTATCTCTATTGGCAAGCTTAATTGTAACATCAATACCTTCTAACTCAGCGGGCGCAATATCATGCATAATTTCTTCGTATAAAGAATGAGGTATTGCACTGGCACTAGCACCCATATCACATAAGCCATGATAACAATGATCTCCTATTTTAACCGAAATAACAGGCATACCCACAACAGGTCTATGTTTATCCTTAGCACCAGGTTTAGCAATTCTAGCAGCTTCATCACAGAAGTAAATAACATGCCCATCAATATTATCAGCCAAGAGATCTTTAACCATAGCAATATTAGGTTCAACTTTAATTTGTTCAGGGGGTTTGGGTGTCCTAATATTACTTTTGTTGACTACAGTTGAAGCTTTAGCATGATCCTTTATTCTAACAGGGAAAGGTGGTTTCTCAACATAAGCAGTAGGAACAATAGGATCATTATAAGTGATACTCTTTTCTTCAACTTTAATAGGTGCAACTACTTTTACTTCAGTGGGAGGATTATATTTAAACCACTTATCCTTAGGGATATCAACATGAGTAGCAAATGATTCACAGAAAGAAGCTACTATCTCAGAGTCAATTCCATATTTAGTGCTAAATTCACGGAAAGCATCGGTATTCATAAAAGATTTAACACAATCAAAATTAGGTGTTATACCTAAATCCTTACCTTCGCCGAGATCCCAATCTTCAGAGTTGCGTTTAATTCTTTACAACAAATCCCATTTGAATTCAATAGTCTTCATCATAAAAGAGCCAGTACAAGAAGTATCGAGCATGGAGCGATTATTGAGAGAAAGCCGAGCATAAAATTTTTGAATAATCATTTCTCTTGAGAGCTCATGATTGGGGCATGAATATAACATTGAGTTAAGCCTCCCCCAAGCTTGAGCGATGCTTTCTGCTTCACGAGGCCAAAAATTATATATATAATTACGATCACGATGAACAAGATGCATAGGATAAAACTTCTGATGAAATTCCAATTTCAATCGCTTGTAGTTCCATGATCCCATGTCATCACATAGCCTATACCATGTCAATGCCTCTCCCTTGAAAGATAAAGGGAAGACCTTCTTCTTGATAACAACCTCGGGCATACCTGCAAGCCTAAATAATCCACAGACTTCATCCACATAGATTAGGTGTAAATCGGGATGCAATGTTCCATCTCCTGTAAAAGAATTAGCTAGCAGTTTCTCTACCATACCCGAAGGAATTTCAAAATAAACATTTTCAGTAGGTTCAGTAGGTTGAGGGGTAGCTAATTGTGGTTCCGGACGAGGTGAAGATACCCCGAACAAACCCCTCAAAGGATTGTTTTCCATAGTAACAAGTGACAGTAAATTTCAGCACACTATATAAATTTTTCCTTACCAAATTCCACCTACCAAAGGTGCTTCACTCCCCGGCAACGGCACCAGAAAAGAGTCTTGATGAACCACAAGTATAGGGGATCTATCGTAGTCCTTTCGATAAGTAAGAGTGTCGAACCCAACGAGGAGCAGAAGGAAATGATAAGTGGTTTTTCAGTAAGGTATTCTCTGCAAGCACTGAAATTATCGGTAACAGATAGTTTTGTGATAAGGTAATTTGTAACGGGTAACAAGTAATGAAAGTAAATAAGGTGCAGCAAGATGGCCCAATCCTTTTTGTAGCAAAGGACAAGCCTGGACAAACTCTTATATGAAGGAAAACGCTCCAGAGGACACATGGGAATTATCGTCAAGCTAGTTTTCATCACGCTCATATGATCCGTGTTCGTTACTTTGATAATTTGATATGTGGGTGGACCGGTGCTTGGGCGCTGCCCTTACTTGGACAAGCATCCCACTTATGATTAACCCCTATTGCAAGCATCCGCAACTACAAAAGAAGTATTAAGGTAAACCTAAGCATAGCATGAAACATATGGATCCAAATCAGCCCCTTACGAAGCAACGCATAAACTAGGGTTTAAGCTTCTGTCACTCTAGCAACCCATCATCTACTTATTACTTCCCAATGCCTTCCTCTAGGCCCAAACAATGGTGAAGTGTCATGTTGTCGACGTTCACATGACACCACTAGAGGAAAGACAACATACATCTCATCAAAATATTGGACGAATACCAAATTTACATGACTACTAATAGCAAGACTTCTCCCATGTCCTCAGGAACAAACATAACTACTCACAAAGCATATTCATGTTCATAATCAGAGAGTATTAATATGCATAATGGATCTGAACATATGATCTTCCACCAAATAAACCAACTAGCATCAACTACAAGGAGTAATCAACACTACTAGCAACCTACAGGTACCAATCTGAGGTTTGGATACAAAGATTGGATACAAGAGATGAACTAGGGTTTGAGAGAAGGTGGTGCTGGTGAAGATGTAGATGAAGATTGACCCCCTCCCAATGAGAGGATCGTTGGTGATGACGATGGTGATGATTTCCCCTTCCCGGAGGGAAGTTTCCCCGACAGAACAGTGATACGTCTCCAACGTATCTATATTTATGAAGTATTCATGCTATTATATTATCCATCTTGGATGTTTTATATGCATTTATATGCTATTTTATATGATTTTTGGGACTAACCTATTAACCTAGAGCCCAGTGCCAGTTTCTGTTTTCTCCTTGTTTTTGAGTTTTGCAGAAAAGGAATACCAAACGGAGTCCAATTGATGTGCCAATTTTGATGATTTTTTACGGACCAAAAGAAGACCACGGAGCATCGGAGTTGGGCCAGAAGAGTCCCGAGCTGCCCACGAGGGTGGGGGGCGCGCCCACCCCCTGGGCGCGTGGGCCTGCCTCGTGGACTGCTCGAACACCTCCTTGACGTGAGACCGACGCCAAAAATTCCTATAAATACAGAAACCTCAGAAAATTAACCTAGATCGGAAGTTCCGCCGCCGCAAGCCTCTGTAGCCACGAGAAATCAATATAGGCCCTCTCTGGCACCCTGCCGGAGGGGGCCATCATCACCGGTGGCCATGGAGGAGGAAGCACAAGGGGAGAACCTCTCCTCCTCTCTTCCGGTGGCGCCGGAGTGCCATCGGGAGGGGAATCATCGCCACGGTGATCGTCTTCATCAACATCACCATCATCACCACCATCCTCATCTCTTTTACGCGGTCCACTCTCCCGCACCCCGCTGTAATCCCTACTTGAACATGGTGCTTTATGCCACATATTATGATCCAATGATGTGTTGCCATCCTATGATGTTTTGAGTAGATATCCTTTGTCTTTGGGTTGATTGATGATCTAGATTGGTACGAGTTGGATGTTTTATTTTGGTGCTGTCCTATGGTGCCCTCCGTGTCGCGCAAGCGTGAGGGATTCCCGCTGTAGGGTGTTGCAATACGTTCATGATTCACTTATAGTGGGTTGCTTGAGTGACAGAAGCATAAACCCGAGTAAGGGGATTGTTGCGTATGGGATAAAGGGGACTTGATGGTTTCATGCTATGGTTGGGTTTTACCTTAATGATCTTTAGTAGTTGCGGATGCTTGCTAGAGTTCCAATCATAAGTGCATATGATCCAAGTAGAGAAAGTATGTTAGCTTATGCCTCTCCCTCATATGAAATTGCAATGACGACTATCGGTCTTGTTAACAATTGCCTAGGACAATTCCGCACACCGATCCACCATTATTCCACACTCGCTATTTATAATATTTAGTAATATATTCTAACTTCATGATAACAGCACCTACTTTTATATTTTAGCTCTCCGATATCACAAGGTTATCCACTTCATACCCACAACGTAGTTTTATTTCTCGTTTCTAGTTGGAAGCAAACGTTCGGTGCATGTAGAGTCGTATCAGTGGCAGATAGGGCTTGAGAGAATATTGATCTTACCTTTAGCTCCTTGTGGGTTCGACACTCCATACTTATCACTTCCACCTTTGGAGATTGCTACGATGATTCCTTGCACTTGGGGATTATCAAGCTCTTTTCTGGCGCCGTTGCCGGGGAGCAATAGCGTGGGGTTGATATTCTCGTGTGTGCTTGTTTGCTTTCTTCACTAAGTAGATTTTGTTTTTACTTTTTGTTTCTGTTTAGTTGTGGGTGAAACATACAAAAAATTTAAAAGAATGAAAATACAATTTTTTTACTTGCCTCTCATGCCTAAAAAGTTTTTCAAAAAGAGAAGTGATTGGAAAGTTATGCATTGAAGAAGTGAGGGTCGACCTTGATCACTTGTGTTCATGCTCACCGAAACAATGTAGAATTTTTCATGGAAGTTTCTCTGTAAATAATTATCCCCTTGTATATATTCATTGTATATAAAAATAATGTGCCAAGCTTTGGTTTTAGGATGATTAGATTGCTTGTTTACTATGTGCAGATCAAAAACAGAAACTTTGGCTATAGTGCGTGATTTTACATTTTTTACTGGAGAGTCAAATGGGTCTGAAACGTTTTTCACATTACTTCTGTACGATTTTTTTAAATTGTCAAATTTATTTCATAATTTTAGGAGTTACAGAAGTTTACCAAACTTCCAGATTACTACAGACTGTTCTGTTTTTAACAGATTCTGTTTTGCGTGTGTTGTTTGCTTATTTCGATGAATCTATGGCTAGTATCGGGGGCTATGAACCATAGAGAAGTTGGAATACAGTAAGTTCAACACCAATATAAAAAAAGAATGAGTTCATTACAGTACCTAAAGGTAGTGATTTGCTTTATTACACTAACGGATCTCACAAAGTTTTTGTGGATGAAGTGTTCGAAGAACGAGGAGTTATCAATATGAGAAGAATAAAGAGAGACAAGAGTTCAAGCTTGGGGATGCCCAAGGCACCCCAAGTAAATATTTCAAAGGATACTCAAGCATCTAAGCTTGGGGATGCCCCGGTTGGCATCCCATCTTTCTTCTTCAACAAATATCGGTATACCTCGGTTTTTTGTTTTGTTCACATGGTGTGTGTCCTTTGTGTTTTTGTTTTTCCTTTAAGAACCATGCTAGCATGAGATAGCCCTGCATTGATTTATAGAATACTTCATGTGCTTCACTTATATCTTTTAAGTATGATCTTGTAGAATTGCTCTTTGTGCTTCACTTAAATCTTTTGAGTATGGTTTTATAGAATGCTTTGTGTGCTTCACTTATATATTTTGAGCTTGGATATTGGTTAGTCTATATTAATTGTAGAATGCTCCATGAACTTCACTTATATATTTTGGAGTATGAATAATACTATCATCTAAAGCGGGTTTGGAAGAGTGTCAACTTTAGGAACTAGTGATCCCGCTATTCCGAATGAGAAGAATTTTGCTTATGTGGAGAGTAGAGAAATTTCTATGCTTGTAGATCCTAAAAAGAATGCTTTATGTGATGGTTATATTGTTGAATTCATTCATGATTCTACTGAAAATTATTATGAGGGAGGAATATATGCTTGTAGGAGTTGCAATAATATCAAGTTTCCTCTCTATGTGCTTAAAGTTTTGAAGTTATACTTGTTTTTCCTTCCTATGCTAGTTGATTCTTGTTCCTATAAATTATGTGTTCACAAAATCCCTAGGCATAGGAAGTTGGTTAGATTCAAATGTGCTAGTCATATTCTTCATGATGCTCTCTTTATGTTTCAATTCTTATCTTTTATATGAGCATCATTGAAATCATCATGCCTAGCTAAAAGGCATTAAAGAAAAGCGCTTGTTGGGAGACAACCCAATATTTGCCCTTACTGTTTTTGTGTGTTTAAATGATTAAGCTACTGTATTAATCATGTTTTATAGCTTTTGTTTCAATAAAGTGCCAAGTAAGACCTTTGGGAAGACTTGGGAGAAAGTCAATGTGATCTTGCTGTAAAAAACAGAAACTTTGCGCTCACGAGATTAGCTGTCATTTTTTACAGAAGAGTGCTTTTGAGTTGATTATTTTTGCAGAAGATTAATAGACAAATTCCTCAAGTCCACCAATTTATTTCATAATTTTTGGAGTAGCAGAAGTATGGTTTATGTTCAGATCATTACAGACTGTTCTGTTTCTGACAGATTCTGTTTTCATTGCATAGTTTGCTTGTTTTCTAGTTTCTATGACTTATATTTCTCAATATAAATTGTAGAAATGATATGGTACAGTAGACATTGTGTGAGAACAATTATGAAACTTGTCCTTAACAGTACCAAAGTGAATGGTTTACTCTTTATCATACTAACCTATCTCACGAAGATTGGTTAAGTTTTGTGTGATTGAAGTTTTCAAGCTTTGGGTGAGATATAGATATGAGGAGAATAAGGTGTGGAAAGACCCTAAGCTTGGGGATCAAGGCACCCCAAGGTAATATTCAAGGAAGACTCAAGTACCTAAGCTTGGGGATGCCCCGGAAGGCATCCCCTCTTTCGTCTTCAAAACTATCGGTATACCTTACTCGGAGCTATATTTTTATTCGTCACATGATATGTGTTTTGCTTGGAGCGTATTTTCAGTTTTACTTGCTGTTTGAATAAAATCATTGGATCTGAAATATTGAATGAAAAAGAATCCTCCCATGGCTAGTTAATTATTTGACTACTCAGTGTTCTTCACTCATATCTTTTGGAGTAGTTTGTCATTTGCTCATGTGCTTCACGTACATCCTATGAGTAATTGGTAGAATGAGTTGATGCCATAAATCTGAATTTATATATGTTTCATATGCTTATAACATGGGGAGTAATGACTTCACAGACAATAATTATAGGTAGTAAACTTATTGAAAGTTAGCAAACGTAGAATTGGTCACTTGAAAAAATCATGAAAGAATATTGAAGGAAGAGGGATTTCACATATAAATATACTATCTTGGACATCTTTTGTAATTGTGAGCACTCATTAAAATATGACATGCTAAAAGGTTGATGTTGGACAAGTAAGACAACGTAATGGGTTATGTTTTCTTATATCTGAAATAAAGTATATTGTCATGGATCGCCCAACACGTTGAGCTTGCCTTTCCCCCTCATGCTAGCCAAATTCTTTGCACTAAGTAGAGATACTACTTGTGCTTCGAAATACCCTTAAACCCGGTTTTGCCAAAAGAGTCCACCATACCTACCTATGGATTGAGAAAGATCCTTCAAGTAAGTTGTCATCGGTGCAAGCAATAAAAATTGCTCTCTAAATATGTATGATTGATTAGTGTGGAGGAAATAAGCTTTATACGATCTTGTGATGTGGAAGAAATAAAAGCGACGGACTGCATAATAAAGGTCCATATCACAAGTGGCAATATAAAGTGACGTTCTTTCGCATTAAGATTTTGTGCATCCAACCCTGAAAGCGCATGGCAACCTCTGCTTCCCTCTGCGAAGGGCCTATCTTCTACTTTTATCTCTTACCCTTATGCAAGAGTCATGGTGATTTTCACCTTTCCTTTTTTACATTTTATCCTTTGGCAAGCACATTGTGTTGGAAAGATTCTGATATATATATCCAATTGGATGTAAGGCATCATGAACTATTATTGTTGACATTACCCTTGAGGTAAAAGGTTGGGAGGCGAATCTATAAGCCCCTATCTTTCTCTGTGTCTGATTAAAACTTTGAACCCATAAATATCGCGTGAGTGTTAGCAATTGTGAAAGACTAAATGATAGTTGAGTATGTGGAGTTTGCTAAATCAAAGCTCTGACATAGACTCTTCCTGAAAATAAGATGAATTGTAATTGTTTGATGACTGATAACACGGTTTGTTAGTTTTCAAGAAAGTTTATGATCCATACTTTAACATGTGAATAGCTTGTTACTTTATCATGAGAAGTTTTATGAGATGAGCTACTGTTATGACATATAATGATGCTAGAAAAGGTGACTGAAATTATAATTGATCAAACTTGTGCACCTGCTAGCATTCACACTTCATAAATTATTTCTTTTATCATTTACCTACTCGAGGACGAGCAGGAATTAAGCTTGGGGATCCTGATACGTCTCCAACGTATCTATAATTTATGAAGTATTCATGCTATTATGTTATCCATCTTAGATGTCTTATATGCATTTATATGCTATTTTATATGATTTTTGGGACTAACCTATTAACCTAGAGCCCAATGCCAGTTTCTGTTTTCTCCTTGTTTTTGAGTTTTGAAGAAAAGGAATACCAAACGGAGTCCAATTGATGTGCCAATTTTTGATGATTTTTTATGGACCAAAAGAAGATCACAGAGCATCGGAGTTGGGCCAGAAGAGTTCCGAGCTGCCCACGAGGGTGGGGGGCGCGCCCACCCCTGGGCGCGTGGGCCTGCCTCGTGGATAGCTCGGACACCTCCTTGACGTGAGACCGACGCCAAAAATTCCTATAAATACAGAAGCCTCGGAAAATTAACCTAGATCGGAAGTTCCGCCGCCGCAAGCCTCTGTAGCCACGAGAAATCAATCTAGGCCCTCTCTGGCACCCTGCCGGAGGGGGCCATCATCACCGGAGGCCATGGAGGAGGAAGCACAAGGGGGAGAACTTCTCGTCTTCTCTTCCGGTGGCGTCGGAGTGCCATCGGGAGGGGAATCATCGCCACAGTGATCGTCTTCATCAACATCACCATCATCACCACCATCCTCATCTCTTTTACGCGGTCCACTCTCCCGCACCCCGCTGTAATCCCTACTTGAACATGGTGCTTTATGCCACATATTATGATCCAATGATGTGTTGCCATCCTATGATGTTTTGAGTAGATATCCTTTGTCTTTGGGTTGATTGATGATCTAGATTGGTACGAGTTGTATGTTTTATTTTGGTGCTGTCCTATGGTGCCCTCCGTGTCGCGCAAGCGTGAGGGATTCCCGCTGTAGGGTGTTGCAATACGTTCATGATTCACTTATAGTGGGTTGCTTGAGTGATAGAAGCATAAACCCGAGTAAGGGGATTGTTGCGTATGGGATAAAGGGGACTTGATGCTTTAATGCTATGGTTGGGTTTTACCGTAATGATCTTTAGTAGTTGCGGATGCTTGCTAGAGTTCCAATCATAAGTGCATATGATCCAAGTAGAGAAAGTATGTTAGCTTATGCCTCTCCCTCATATGGAATTGCAATGACAACTATCGGTCTTGTTAACAATTGCCTAGGACAATTCCGCACACCGATCCACCATTATTCCACACTCGCTATTTATAATATTTGGTAATATATTCTAACTTCATGATAACAGCACCTACTTTTATATTTTAGCTCTCCGATATCATACAAGGTTATCCACTTCATACCCACAACGTAGTTTTATTTCTCGTTTCTAGTTGGAAGCACACGTTCGGTGCACGTAGAGTCGTATCAGTGGCAGATAGGGCTTGAGAGAATATTGATCTTACCTTTAGCACCTTGTGGGTTCGACACTCCATACTTATCACTTCCACCTTTGGAAATTGCTACGATGATTCCTTGCACTTGGGGATTATCAAACAGCTCCGCCGGAGCCCTAGATTGGTTCCGCCAAGGTTCCGCCTTGTGGCGGTGGTGTTTCGTCCCGCAAGGTTGCTTATGATTTTTTCCAGGGTAGAAGACACCATATAGCCAAAGATGGGCACCGGAGGCCTGCCAGGGGGCCCACGAGGCAGGGGCGCGCCCCCAGGGGGGTAGGGCGCTCCCCCCACCCTCGTGGCCAGGGTGTGGGCCCCCTCTGGTATTTTCTTCGCTCAGTATTTTTTTATAAATTCCAAAAATGACTTCCGTGAAGTTTCAGGACTTTTGGAGTTGTGCAGAATAGGTCTCTAATATTTGCTCATTTTCCAGCCCAGAATTCCAGCTGCCGGCAATCTCCCTCTTCGTATAAACCTTGTAAAATAAGAGAGAATAGGCATAAGTATTGTAACATAAAGTGTAATAACAACCCATAATGCAATAAATATCGATATAAAAGCATGATGCAAAATGGACGTATCAATGTGAATCGTAAATATAGCACCGAGACAGGACAAATACATAAAGTTGTGAAAATATCAAATACAAGCGAGTGGTGGCTTATTTTAATTAGCAGCAACTCCACCACCAAGAGAACAACTGATGTCTACTACACAACCTTCTTCTTGTAGACGTTGTTGGGCCTCCAAGTGCAGAGGTTTGTAGGACAGTAGCAAATTTCCCTCAAGTGGATGACTTAAGGTTTATCAATCCGTGGGAGGCGTATGATGAAGATGGTCTCTCTCAAACAACCCTGCAACCAAATAACAAAGAGTTTCTTGTGTCCCCAACACACCTAATATAATGGTAAATTGTATAGGTGCACTAGTTCGGCGAAGAGATGGTGATACAAGTGCAATGTGGATGGTAGATATAGGTTTTTGTAATATGAAAATATAAAAACAGCAAGGTAACAAGTGATAAAAGTGAGCCCAAACGGTATTGCAATGCTAGGAAACAAGGCCTAAGGTTCATACTTTCACTAGTGCACGTACTCTCAACAATAATAACATAATTGGATCTTATAACTATCCCTCAACATGCAACAAAGAGTCACTCCAAAGTCACTAATAGTGGAGAACAAACGAAGAGATTATTGTAGGGTACGAAACCACCTCAAAGTTATCCTTTCTGATCGATCTATTCAAGAGTTCGTAGTAAAATAACACGAAGCTATTCTTTCCGTTCGATCTATCATAGAGTTCATACTAGAATAACACCTTAAGACACAAATCAACCGAAACCCTAATGTCACCTAGATACTCCAATGTCACCTCAAGTATCCGTGGGTATGATTATACGATATGCATCACACAATCTCAGATTCATCTATTCAAACCAACACAAAGAACTTCAAAGAGTGCCCCAAAGTTTCTACCGGAGAGCCAAGACGAAAACGTGTGCCAACCCCTATGCATAAGTTCACGGAACTCGCAAGTTGATCACCAAAACATACATCAAGTGGATCACGTGATATCCCATTGTCACCACAGATAAGCACATGCAAGACATACATCAAGTGTTCTCAAATCATTAAAGACTCAACCCGATAAGATAACTTCAAAGGGAAAACTCAATCCATTACAAGAGAGGAGAGGGGGAGAAACATCATAAGATCCAACTATAATAGCAAAGCTCGCGATACATCAAGATCGTACCACCTCAAGAACACGAGAGAGAGAGATCAAACACATAGCTACATTCTGGAACCGAGGGATTACTTCTATTAACATTTGTTATCTACAATTTTTGTTTGAAACAATCATTTAAATAGTAATTGATCATTGAGACTTATAACATACAACAATGCATATTTGTTACCATGTGTCAAAAATGTTCTACTCTTTTGAATAAATTCTTTGTCATATAACTTGCATATACGTATGGTTACCAAATATGTTACACTAAAATTGTATTATCCTATTATATATTATAGAACTGGTCGATTCCTATACTCACAATATACATATGTCAATGAAAGGATAAGATAGTACAAAAAATCTGACAATACTCACTAATATCTTCATTTGTGTATTTACTAATTGAGTCTTGCCGAGCCACATCAACCACGTTAAGTTTCTTGTAAAGAAACAAACAAAGCAAAAGATATAGGATGGACAGAGTTACTATCTTTAGGACAATAGCTGTCCAACAGACTGAACTGGTACAGATATGAAACTGGACAGTTTATGGAGGAGGAGCGAGTACCTGCGGTGAGTATTAAATTGTCAACCACATCATTGACATCAAAATACATGCATGATTTCAGCACCGGACAAAACATGGCTGATGTTACTATGTTTCTCCGGCAACAGGGTTTCAATTTTAGCAACTGTCACGTACAAAGTATTGCTTGTCTGTTGCAGTCTTGTTCGTCCTAATAAATTGAACTTCAGCACTGGCCAGTACACGGTGGTGTACACGTTGCAGTGCATCATCATCGTCCGTAACTCCACTATGCAGGGCCAGCACATACAACTCACGTTTCCTACCCAAGCAAGCCACGACAGCCAGCTAGGTTCTCTCACAGTTACCCTATGTTGTTGCACCCCGAGTCTCAAAGGTTGGGATACCCCGGCCGTGACACCACAATGACGCAAGCAGGCTAGATCTCAGAGGACAATAAGGCATAAAAGTAAACAACTGAATTTTACCTCATTGCAAAATAGGTCAAAATATTAAGAAGACAAATTCAACATTCAAATTTGATACTTGAGCCAAATGTGTAGAAAATTTGAACAAATAAGTTGTTAAATGTACCTTTTAGAATATCAGATCGAATGCATGGGAGTCAATGCTATATGAATTAAAAGGCTATTTATGGTACTCCTCGGATCACCCATGATGGACTCTTTTTCGTAGGTATATAATATAACTATCTCCAAACATGGCATGTGTGCATAATCATAAGTAAAAAAACTAAAAATACACTAATAAGAAAAACCTTAAGGGTAGAAGATGTTTTATGTTGGACAGTTGGAGTGTCATGTTTCTCGATGGTGTTCTCCAAATCCAGCCCCACACTGTATGAAGAATACAGACGTTGAGGGCTGTAATGTATCATAGCAAAACAGTGGAAAAAACATAAGTTGATGCTTGAGTAACTACTACTTGCAAATATAAGGACACTGAATCAATACCTATGGTACAGTCGAGTCTATGACCATGATCCCCAACTAACAACAAAGCCTAGAGAAAGCCTAAAAATACTACAACAGGGATACAACCAAGTACAATATAAATCGTAGTATCCTACTATTATAGCAAACCCTGGATAGCATGCCATATTCTAAAGTTCAGACTGCAGCTCAATCTGTGACATATTGCAGCAAAGAGATACCAAGTTAGCTGCATGCAAACATGGGAAGAGGGAAGACCATGAGACGTAAATTCATTTGATAACAAATATATAAAATATGAAAGTTGGCAATACAGAGTTACCGTATCAGTATTAGCAGAGTTACAATTAGACTGGTTTTCAGAAGAAGAAAACACTAACGAACACAGGGCCATAGGTACTTCAAAGCTACAAAAATTTCAACATAAGATAATTGAAACAGAGTCAATATCACTCGTGAGCTTGTTCGACATTGCCCTCCAAACGCTAGGTGATGCTACGATCAAACACGCCAAGAATCCCCAGCCATGATAGGTAGCGACACGACATTGCTAAGTATTACAATTATAAAAGAAGCATTTCAAGCAGTGACACTGCATATAAATAACTAATAGTGCAATAACGGATGGACACTCGGATTCAGAACGCCATATAACAGGTTAGCCATGTTTTACGGCCATGAACCACTCCATATCTAGGTGTGGTTCTGCTGAATCCTGCATCGTAAAACAAAAATATAATTTTGAGGAACGCACCATTCCATTGAAAATTGCACATCATGCAAGGATATTTAATCTGAACCAAAACCGACACAATAGAAAGAAAAGTTAACATCACGTACCTGCTAGTTTCTCTTGCTTTACCTTGCAATTCGATGTGGTAAACTACTTTTGGAGTCAGTTTCTTTGTAGATCATTTTGATATTCGCCTCACATAGTAGGTAGCTCCTAAATCTGATCTGGTAGATCCAGAAAAAAAATCCTAAAAACCATGACATCATAATATATGTGAAATCAAATCAGCACACAGTTGAGTTTATTTGTGAGTAGAATTAGCACTTGCTGCATGGTATAAGGAGGGAGAGAAAGACATGAAGATGACAAAACCCTCTCTAGTTAATTAGGATAATCCATGTAATACAACAGTTTGGTTTACTTGAGAAACGAAGCACCAATCATTGATCATGCCTGTTGGGATAAAAGCAACAGTAACAGTTACCACTTGCTACAAAATACAAAGAGAAACATAAACACATTAAGATGATGAAACTTGGCGTTCTAATTTTCCATGCTTCTGCAATAGAACAGATAGCTTGTCGTGTGGGTATCAATTCTGAAATTTTATCGGAACATACATTTATCATATTAACTATATGAATGCACCAACTGATAAGCAAACCCATAAATTCGATCACCTCTAAATCAAGAGATGATGTTTATTCTATATGCGCAACTATCAAAAGCCTCACATAGAGGGAAACTCCCAGGATTTAGGCCAGAAACCAAACTTCACAATTCCTTGAACACATAGAGCAACTCCCAGGATTTAGGTGAGAAACCAAACTTCACAATTCCTTGACAAATAGAGAGCAACTCCCAGGATTTAGAAGGGGGTGGGAAGAATTGGGAGAAAGCTGCATGGTATTTATGCTGACCCCTTTGCGCTCAGAGGATAGCTGGTGATCAGCACGTCCTAATTGAAGTCGGTGGCAAGTTCTAGGTCATGCCGCTTGGGAGGAACATGTATGGTGGACGTCTAGTCGCGATGAACTTTTTCTTGTGATGATTACCTTTATCCTGGCCGTCCCCTTCCATCTATGATGGCATCAATGATTACTCTCATTCTCAATGCGCTCCTGCAGGAACCTAGCATGTAGCAAATCCAGCGAGATGCGCACACACGCGCGCCTCCGTGAGAACATGGGAGAGAAGATAGGAGGTATGATGCACTTCCTGTGGCGGCAGCAACATGAGCTCAGAGCTTTTTGTACAAATCTGAGAGGATGGCAATGACCTGACATCGAGAGAGAAAGAAGAGAGAGTATGTAGACAATAGGAATTGTGGAGATGGGAGTAGAGATCAGAAGAAAAACACACCTCAAGGATAGCAGCGGAGAGTCCGAACAGAAGCGTCGTGCAGAGGAGACCAGCGGTCGCCTAGCTTGAGAGCGCCATGGAAGGGTCGTGTACGAAAGGGAGGAGAAAAGCACCCGCTAGATCTAGGATGGAGGTCTGTTTTATTGGTTGAAGAAACCATGTTTCTCACGTTAGGGATTGCAACAGCCAAGAAAAAAAAGGAGCGTGCACCATCAAATCTTTTTTTAGCAGCGTGCAATATCTAATCTTTTACGTTGTGTTGGCCAACAATTTTTCTGAGATGGGAGTTTGGATCGTGACTACTTAGGGTTCTGTTTTTAGAACCGGTATACGACTCTTTTTTAAGCGATTGCAATTTTTTTGCCGAATTAAGAAAAAAAAAGTTGAGGATTAGATAGATGGGTTGATCTACACCGTAATAACTCGGTCCCACCAGATTAACGGTCCTAATTACTGATTAACGTGGTAATTTCATGGGAGTCGCTAATTAGTATAGGTATAGATAGATAGATAGATAGATAGATAGATTGGAGACGTATCAAGAACGCATACATCTACGCTTCCGCATATCTGCGTGTACATAGCTTAATGCAAGATCTTCATGGCATAGCTCACACATCATACCAAGTGATCTTGAACACTCCAATCTCCTCCTTGAGCCCCAGCGCCTTCCACACGGCCGGTAACGCGTCTACATCATTGTATGGGCACAATGACTCGAAGTTGTGCTCAGCGTCGCAGCCGTACACTGAGTCGCACTCGTCGACGACCTTGGCCAGCACGGCACGCCCGTTCCCATTGATGCGGATCATCTTGTTGAACCTGCGCTTGCCGTCCAGGCGCAACCACCCTATGGACAGCGCCACCACCAGCTCGATGTCCTTGTGGAAGCGGTTATCGCAGAACGATTTGCCGCCGCCGGCTCCACCTCGTGCGAAGCTGTTCAGATTTAGGATCGCCGGCGTGTCAGCCGACACCAGGGGCGAGCACCTGAATTGCGGGTAGCGGAGACCGTCTTTACAGCAGACCGAGCCGTGATCCCTGTTGCAGTCACCGGATTTTCCATGTAGGAAGCCATTGATGTGGCACCTGCCGCGAAGATGTTTGGTCTCTGTAGTAACGTTCGCGCTGCTGCCCGCGGACACGGAGACACCATGGACGCGAAGCTGTGACAGGAGCATCACGAGAGCAAACATAGCTAATAGCTTCTTCAAGTTAGCCATGTCTGTGAGGTACTCACGTTGCTTGCAAATCTGCAATTTGTGCTTGTGTGTTTGTGAGGATATATTGGTTAATCCATGTTCTTTATATAGGGCCCAAGCCCCAAGGAACAACAACTGGGTTATATAATTCAGTCTCGTTTCTTCGGTTTTGTAACCCAGAGATGGTTGATGTTCTGCAACCTTCAGGCTTGTAACATTTGGGCGTGCAACATATACTTTTAAACAACCCTCTCTTCTTTATTTTATTTAATGAACTTTTGGCATGGAGCTTCCATTAATAGCCGAGGTGGAGGCATGCGTGAACATCCGAGTGAATGACATGGATAGTGAAGTAGTGTAAAGTAACTAGTTGAGACTATCTGTATCAAGAGTGATGTACGTTTCCTACTTGTATTATATCTGGGGGATGGAAGCCGCCAAGATTAAGGTCTAGCTCGGTAGCATCAGATTAACATAAAGATAGATTGAAATGTTACAAATGTAACTCACTTGTGATTAACCTTGTATCTAATTTTTCTTGTAATTTTCTATTTGGTGTTACTCACAGGGCTTTGTAATTCCAGCAGCTACCTTCCACGCCCTTCTCCATACCAGGTGTTTTTTTGGGAGGCACCGGAAGAATCGGTTTTTGGAAAAACTAAGAAATCTCGGTTTTTTACCGCCCATAGAATTCAAATGAATTTTGAATTCTATTTTATTGGGTATAAATATAAGTATGTAACCTGTAAATCATCAAATATGGTAGAGCATGCCCCGGTGGGAAATACCCTTTAGTTCCTGGGTGTATATACACCTCACATAGAAAATAATAATGATAATAACAAACCAGAAAAGTTTCGAACTTTTTTATAATAAATTTGACTTTGTTTTGCACTAATTCAGTCTCTTTCTTTGGTTTTGCAACCAACAGATGGTTGGGTGTTCTGCAACCGTCGGGCTTATAGCAATTGGGCGTGCAACAAATATTTTTAAACAGCCGCCTTCTTTGTTTCAGTGAATGGAATTTTGGCATGGAGCTTCCATTAATAGTCATTTGTGAATAACCGAGTGAATGAAATTCACGGAAAAGTAGTGCAACTAACTAACTAGTTTAGACTATCTGTATGAGTGACATACGTTTCCAAATTTCTTATATTATATATGGGATGGAATCCACCAAGATTAAGGTGTAGCGCGGCAACATCAAAGTAATACACCACCGGATTAAATTATTACAAATGTAACGCACTAGAGTTTCCCTCTGTATATTCACTGACAATTTGTTGTTTCGTGGTACTCAAAGCGCTTTTTAATTTCACCAGCTCCATCCACATCGTTTAGGGTTCTCTTTTTTCTCAATACTGGTGTTTCTTTCCAGGAGGCGCTGAAAGAACCGATTGTAGAAACAATTAAAAAATCATCGAGTTTTACCGCCCAAAGAATTCAATGTTTTTGTGTATAAATAGTGAAATATATGTCTATGACCAGCATAACATCACATGGTAGTGTGTGTGTGTACTCGGTCATATATGCAAGGTCTTGTTGAACTAAAAATTGATGTATTTGCCAATTTCATTTCATACTGTCCCAAACTGGGCTAGGGATGGCACCCGCAGGGTATGGGTACGGATGGAGCTACCCCATACCCTTACCCGTCCGCCGTGAGTTTACCCATCACCCATACCCATACCCGTCAAGGGTACAATTTTTTCCCATACCCGTCACCCGACAGGGTTTATGGGTACCCGCAGGTAAAAGTACCCGCGTTTAGAACACATCAATTGAGTAGAAAATAGTTGTAAAAAGCAACATATAATCATAAATTATTAATAGCAACACATCTTAAACAACAATGTACAACAACATATTGTAACAACAACATATTCTCATAAACAAAAGTATTTGCCTATGAAGTGACATATAAAAATGTTAAACAACAGCACATAATCATAAATAACAACACATATGCATACACTTTAAGTTCACGAAATCATGATAAATTATAGAGATAATTTGAATACATAATAGAGTTTTTACCTAGCATGATTAGGAGGGAAATGAATACATTGGGATATTAACGGAAACCCACCTGTCAACATTTTAGATGGGTACATGGGTACGCGGGCATGGGTTATACGATCCCATACCCGTACCCTCTCTACCCGATGGGTATGATATTTTCCCATTTAAGTACCCATGGGTAATTTTTTGTCCCATACCCTTACCCTAATAGGGTTTTTACCCACAGGGTACGCGGGTAATGGGTACCCATTGCCATCCCTAAACTGGGCAAATACAAAAATCTCAAAAAATATTAAATACACGTAAATAATACATATAGCACCGAAACAAGGTAAATACATAAATCAAAAAAAATATCGTATACATGTGAATCGTAAATATAGTACCGAGACAGGACAAATACATAAAGTTGTGAAAATATCAAATACAAGCGAGTGGTGGCATATATTAATTAGCAGCAACTCCACCACCAAGAGAACAACAAACACATCTACGCTTCCGCATGTCTGCGTGTACATAGCTTAATGCATGGTCTTCATGGCATAGCTCACACATCAAACCAAGTGATCTTGAGCACTCCAATCTCCTCGTTGAGCCCCAGCGCCTTCCACACGGCCGGTGACGCGTCTACGTCATTGTATGGGCACGGTGGCTCGAAGTTGTGCTCGGCGTCGCAGCCATACACCGATTCGCACTCGTCGACGACCTTGGCCAGCACGGCACGCCCGTTCCCATTGATGCAGATCATCTTGTTGCACCTGCGCTTGCCGTCCAGGCGCAACCACCCGGTGGATAGCGCCACCACCAGCTCGGTGTCCTTGTGGAAGCGGTTGTCGCAGAACGATTTGGCGCCGCCGTCTCCACCTTGTGCGAAGCTGTTCAGATTTAGGATCGCCGGCGTGTCGGCCGACACCGGGGGCGAGCACCTGAATTGCGGGTAGCGGTGACCGTCTTTACAGCAGACCGAGCCATGATCCCTGTTGCAGTCGCCGGATTTGCCATGCAGGAAGCCACTGATGTAGCACCTGCCGCGAAGATGTTTGGTCTCTGTAGTAACATTCGCGCTGCTGCCCTAGGACACGGAGACACCATGGACGCGAAGCTGTAATAGGAGCATCACGAGAGAAAACATAGCTAATAGCTTCTTCAAGTTAGCCATGTCTGTAAGGTACTCACGTTGCTTGCAAATCTGCAATTTGTGCTTGTGCGTTTGTGAGGATATATTGGTTGATCCATGTCCTTTATATAGGGCCCAAGCCCCAAGGAACAACAACTGGGTTATATAATTCAGTCTCGTTTCTTCGGCTTTGTAACCCAGAGATGGTTGATGTTCTGCAACCTTCGGGCTTGTAACATTCGGGCGTGCAACATATACTTTTAAACAACAGTCTCTTCTTTATTTTATTGAATGAACTTTTGGCATGGAGCTTCCATTAATAGCCGAGGAGGAGGCATGCGTGAACATACAAGTGAATGACATGCATAGTGAAGTAGTGTAAAGTAACTAGTTGAGACTATCTGTATCAAGAGTGATATACGTTTCCTACTTGTATTATATCTGGGGGATGGAAGCCGCCAAGATTAAGGTCTAGCTCGGTAACATCAGAATAACATAAAGATAGATTGAATTGTTACAAATGTAACTCACTTGTGATTAACCCTGTATCTAATTTATCTTGTAATTTTCTATTTGGTGTTACTCAAAGCGCTTTGTAATTCCAGCAACTACCTTCCACGCCCTTCTCCATACCAGGTGTTTTTTTGGGAGGCACCGGAAGAATCGGTTTTTGGAAAAACTCAGAAATCTCGGTATTTTACCACCCAAAGAATTCAAATGAATTTTGAATTCTATTTTATTGGGTATAAATATAATTATGTAACCTGTAAATCATCAAATATGGTAGAACATGCCCCGGTGGGGAATACCCTTTAGTTCCTGGGTGTATATACACCGCACATAGAAAATTATAATGATAATAATAAGTCACAAAAGTTTGGAACTTTTTTTACAATAAATTTGACTTACTTTTGCACTAATTCAGTCTCTTTCCTTGGTTTTGCAACCAACAAATGGTCGGTGTTCTGCAACCTTCGGGCTTATAACAATTGGTCATGCAACAAATATTTTTAAACAACCGCCTTCTTTGTTTCAGTGAATGGAATTTTGGCATGGAGCTTCCATTAATAGTCATTTGTGAATAACCGAGTGAATGAAATTCACGGGAAAGTAGTGCAACTAACTAACTAGTTTAGACTATCCGTATGAGTGACAAACGTTTCCAAATTTCTTATATTATATATGGGATGGAATCCACCAAGATTAAGGTGTAGCTCGGCAACATCAAAGTAATACACCACCGGAATAAATTTTTACAGATGTAACGCACTAGAGTTTCCCTCTGTATATTCACTGGCAATTTGTTGTTTCGTGGTACTCAAAGCACTTTTTAATTTCACCAGCTCCATCCACATCGTTTAGAGTTCTCTTTTTTTTTTTCTGAATACTGGTGTTTCTTTCCAGGAGGCGCTGAAAGAACCGATTGTAGGAACAACTCAAAAATCATTGAGTTTTACCGCCCGAAGAATTCAATGTTTTTGTGTATAAATAGTGAAATATATGTCTATGACCAGCATAACATCACATATGGTAGTGTGTGTGTGTTTGTGTGTGTGTACTCAGTCATATATCCAAGGTCTTGTTGAACTAAAAATTGATGTATTTGCTAATTTCATTTCATACTGTACCCAAACTGGGCAAATACATAAATCTCAAAAAATATTAAATACACGTAAATAATACATATAGCACCGAAACAAGGTAAATACATAAAAAAAAATATCATATCCATGTGAACCGTAAATATAGCACCGAGACAGGACGAATACATAAAGTTGTGAAAATATCAAATACAAGCGAGTGGTGGCTATTTTAATTAGCAGCAACTCCACCACCAAGAGAACAACGCAAACATCTACGCTTCCGCATGTCTGCGTGTACATAGCTTAATGCAAGGTCTTCATGGCATAGCTCACACATCAAACCAAGTGATCTTGAACACTCCAATCTGCTCCTTGAGCCCCAGCGCCTTCCACACGACCGGTGACGCGTGAACGTCATTGTATGGGCACGGTGGCTCGAAGTTGTGCCCGGTGTCGAAGCCATACACCGAGTCGCACTCGTCAACGACCTTGGCCAGCACAGCACGCCCGTTCCCATTGATGCGGCTCATCTTGTTGCACCTGCACTTGCTGTCCAGGCGCAACCACCCCATGGACAGCGCCACCACCAGCTCGGTGTCCTTGTGGAAGCGGTTGTCGCAGAACGATTTGCCGGCGCCGTCTCCACCTCGTGCGAAGCTGTTCAGAGTTAGGATCGCTGGTGTGTCGGCCGACACCGGGGGCGAGCACCTGAATTGCCGGTAGCGGTGACCGTCTTTACAACAGACCGAGCCGTGATCCCTGTTGCAGTCGCCGGATTTGCAATGCAGGAAGCCACTGATGTGGCACCCGCCGCGAAGATGTTTGGTCTCCGTAGTAACGTTCACGCTGCTGCCCACGGACACGGAGACACCATGGACGCGAAGCTGTGACAGGAGCATCACGCGAGCAAACATAGCTAATAGTTTCTTCAAGTTAGCTATGTCTGTGAGGTACTCACGTTGCTTGCAAATCTGCAATTTGTGCTTGTGCGTTTGTGAGGATATATTGGTTCATCCATGTTCTTTATATAGGGCCCAAGCCCCAAGGAACAGCAACTGGGTTATATAATTCAGTATTGTTTCTTCGGTTTTGTAACCCAGAGATGGTTGATGTTCTGCAACCTTCAGGCGTTTAACATTTGGGCATGCAACATATACATTTAAACAAACGTCTCTTCTTTATTTTATTGAATGAACTTTTGGCATGGAGCTTCCATTAATAGCTGAGGTGGAGGCATGCGTGAATATCCGAGTGAATGACATGCATAATGAAGTAGTGTAAAGTAACTAGTTGAGACTATCCGTATCAAGAGTGATGTACGTTTCCTACTTGTATTATATCTTGGGGATGGAAGCCGCCAAGATTAAGGTCTAGCTCGGTAACATCAGAATAACATAAAGATAGATTGAATTGTTACAAATGTAACTCACATGGGATTAACCTTGTATCTATTTTTTCTTGTAATTTTCTATTTGGTGTTACTCAAAGCGCTTTGTAGTTCCAGCATCTACCTTCCACGCCCTTCTCCATACCAGGTGTTTTTTTGGAGGCACCGGAAGAATCGGTTTTTTGGAAAAACTCAGAAATCTCGGTATTTTACCGCCCATAGAATTCAAATGAATTTTGAATTCTATTTTATAGGGTATAAACATAAGTATGTAACCTGTAAATCATCAAATATTGTAGAGCATGCCCCAGTGGGAAATACCCTTTAGTTCCTGGTTGTATATACACCTCACATAGAAAATAATAATGATAATAATAAGCCACTAAAGTTTGGAACTTTTTTTACAATAAATTTGACTTTCTTTTGCACTAATTCAGTCTCTTTCTTTGGTTTTGCACCCAACAGATGGTTGGTGTTCTGCAACCTTCGGGCTTATAACAATAGGGAATGCAACAAATATTTTTAAACAGCCACCTTCTTTGTTTCAATGAATGGAGTTTTGGCATGGAGCTTCCATTAATAGTCGTTTGTGAATAAGTGAATGAAATTCACGTGAAAGTAGTGCAACTAACTAACTAGTTTAGACTATTTGTATGAGTGACATACGTTTCCAAATTTCTTATATTATATATGGGATGGAATCCACCAAGATTAAGGTGTAGCTCGGCAACATCAAAGTAATACACCACCGGATTAAATTATTACAAATGTAACGCACTGGAGTTTCCCTCTGTATATTCACTGGCAATTTGTTGTTTCGTGGTACTCAAAGCGCTTTTTAATCTCACCAGCTCCATCCACATCGTTTAGGGTTCTCTTTTTTCTCAATACTGGTGTTTCTTTCCAGGAGGCGCTAAAAGAGCCGATTCTAGGAACAACTCAAACATCATCGACTTTTACCGCCCGAAAAATTCAATGTTTTTGTGTATAAATAGTGAAATATATGTCTATGACCAGCATAACATCACATATGGTAGTGTGTGTGTGTGTGTGTGTGTGTGTGTGTGTGTGTGTGTGTTTGTGTGTGTGTACTCAGTCATATATGCAAGGTCCTGTTGAACTAAAAATTGATGTATTTGCCAATTTCATTTCATATTGTACCCAAACTCAGCAAATACATAAATCACAAAAAATATTAAATACATGTAATTAATACATATAGCACGGAAACAAGGGAAATACATAAATCAAGAAAAATATCATATACATGCGAATCGTAAATATAGCACCGAGATAGGACAAATACATAAAGTTGTGAAATTATCAAATACAAGCTAGTGGTGGCTTATTTTAATTAGCAGCAACTCCACCACCAAGAGAACAACGCCCACATCTACACTTCCGCATGTCTGCGTGTACATAGCTTAATGCATGGTCTTCATGGCATAGCTCACACATCAGACCAAGTGATCTTGAACACTCCAATCTGCTCCTTGAGCCCCAGCGCCTTCCACACGGCCGGTGACGCGTCTACGTCGTTGTATGGGCACGGTGGCTCGAAGTTGTGCTCAGCGTCGCAGCCATACACCGAGTCGCACTCGTCGACGACCTTGGCCAGCACGGCATGCCCGTTCCCGTTGATGCGGATCATCTTGTTGCACCTGCGCTTGCCGTCCAGGCGCAGCCACCCCGTGGACAGCGCCACCACCAGCTCGGTGTCCTTGTGGAAGCGGTTGTCGCAGAATGATTTGCCGCCGCCGTCTCCACCTCATGCGAAGCTGTTCAAAGTTAGGATCGCCGGCGTGTCGGCCGACACCGGGGGCGAGCACCTGAATTGCGGGTAGCGGTGACCGTCTTTACAGCAGACCGAGCCGTGATCCCTGTTGCAGTCGCCGGATTTGCCATGCAGGAAGCCACTGATGTGGCACCTGCCGCGAAGATGTTTGGTCTCTGTAGTAACGTTCGCGCTGCTGCCCACGGACACGGAGACACCATGGACGCGAAGCTGTGACAGGAGCATCACGAGAGCAAACATAGCTAATAGCTTGTTCAAGTTAGCCATGTCTGTGAGGTACTCACGTTGCTTGGAAATCTGCAATTTGTGCTTGTGCATTTGTGAGGATATATTGGTTGATCCATGTTCTTTATATAGGGCCCAAGCCCCAAGGAACAACAACTGGGTTATCTAATTCAGTCTCGTTTCTTCGGTTTTGTAACCCAGAGATGGTAGATGTTCTGCATCCTTCGGGCTTGTTACATTTGGGCGTGCAACATATACTTTTAAACAACCGTCTCTTCTTTATTTTAGTGAATAAACTTTTGGCATGGAGCTTCCAATAATAGTCGAGGTGGAGACATGCCTGAACATCCGAGTGAATGACATGCACAGGAAAGTAGTGCAACTAACAATTGGGTGCGCAAGAATTATTTTTAAACAGACGCCTTCTTTGTTTCAATGAATGGAATTTTGGCATGGAGCTTCCATTAATAGTCATTTGTGAATGACCGAGTGAATGAAATTCACAGGAAAGTAGTGCAACTAACTAACTAGTTTAAACTATCCGTATGAGTGACATACGTTTCCAAAATTTTTATATTATATATGGGATGGAATCCACCAAGATTAAGGTGTAGCTCGGCAACATCAAAGTAATACACCACCGGATTAAATTATTACAAATGTAACGCACTAGACTTTCCCTCTATATATTACTGGCAATTTGTTGTTTCGTGGTACTCAAAGCGCTTTTTAATTTCACCAGCTCCATCCACATCATTTAGGGTTCTCTTTTTTTCTCAATACTGGTGTTTCTTTCCAGGAGGCGCTGAAAGAACCGATTCTAGGAACAACTCAAAAATCATCGAGTTTTACCACCCCGAAGAATTCAATATTTTTGTGTATAAATAGTAAAATATATGTCTAGGACCAGCATAGCATCACATATGGTAGTGTGTGTGTTTGTGTGTGTGTGTGTGTACTCAGTCATATATGCAAGGTCTTGTTGAACTAAAAATTGATGTATTCGCCAATTTCATTTCATATCGTACCCAAACTGGGCAAATACATAAATCTCAACAAATATTAAATACACGTAAATAATACATATAGCACGGAAACTAGGTAAATACATAAATCAAGAAAAATATCATATACATGTGAATCGTAAATATAGCATCGAGACAGGACAAATACATAAAGTTGTGAAAATATCAAATACAAGCGAGCGGTGGCTTATTTTAATTAGCAGCAACTCCACCACCAAGAGAACAACGCACACATCTACGCTTCTGCATGTCTGCGTGTACATAGCTTAATGCAAGGTCTTCATGGCATAGCTCACACATCATACCAAGTGATCTTGAACACTCCAATCTCCTCCTTGAGCCCCATCGCCTTCCACACGGCCGGTGACGCATCTACGTCGTTGTATGGGCACGGTGGCTCGAAGTTGTGCTCGGTGTCGCAGCTGTACACCGAGTCGCACTCGCCGACGACCTTGGCCAGCAAGGCACGCCCGTTCCCGTTGATGCGGATCATCTTGTTGCACCTGCGCTTGCCGTCCAGGCGCAGCCACCCCATGGACAGCGCCACCACCAGCTCGGTGTCCTTGTGGAAGCAGTTGTCGCAGAACGATTTGCCGCCGCCGTCTCCACCTCGTGCGAAGCTGTTTAGAGTTAGGATCGCCGGTGTGTCGGCCGACACCGGGGGCGAGCACCTGAATTACGGGTAGCGGTGACCGTCTTTACAGCAGACCGAGCCGTGATCCTTGTTGCAGTCGCCGGATTTGCCATGCAGGAAGCCACTGATGTGGCACTTGCCGAGAAGATGTTTGGTCTCTGTAGTAACGTTCGCGCTGCTGCCCACGGACACGGAGACACCATGGACGCGGAGCTCTGACAGGAACATCACGAGAGCAAACATAGCTAATAGCTTCTTCACGTTAGCCATGTGTGTGAGGTACTCATGTTGCTTGCAAATCTGCAGTTTGTGCTTGTGCGTTTGTGAGAATATATTGGTTGATCCCTGTTCTTTATATAGGGCCCAAGCCCCAAGGAATAACAACTGGGTTATCTAATTCAGTCTCGTTTCTTCGGTTTTGTAACCCAGAGATGGTTGATTTTCTGCAACCTTCGGGCTTGTAACATTTGGGCGTGCAACATATACATTTCAACAACCATCTCTTCTTTAGTTTAGTGAATGAAATTTTGGCATGGAGCTTTCATAAATAGTCGAGGTGGAGACATGCGTGAACATCCGGGTGAATGACATCCATAGTGAAGTAGTGTAAGTAACTTGTTGAGACTATCTGTATCAAGAGTGATGTACGTTTCCTACTTGTATTATATCTGGGGGATGGAAGCCGCCAAGATTAAGGTCTAGCTCGGTAACATCTGAATAACATAAAGATAGATTGAATTGTTACAAATGTAACTCACTTGTGATTAACCTTGTATCTATTTTTTCTTGTAATTTTCAATTTGGTGTTACTCAAAGCGCTTTGTAGTTCCAGCAGCTACCTTCCACGCCCTTCTCCATACCAGGTGTTTTTTGGGAGGCACCGAAAGAATCCATTTTTGGAAAAACTCAGAAATCTCGGTATTTTACCGCCCATAGAATTCAAATGAATTTTGTATTCTATTTTATTGGGTATAAATATAAGTATGTAACCTGTAAATCATCAAATATGATAGAGCATGCCCTGGTGGGAAATACCCTTTAGTTCGTGGGTGTATATACACCTCACATAGAAAATAATAATGATAATAATAAGTCACAAAAGTTTGGAATTTTTTAAAAATAAATTTGACTTTCTTTTGCACTAATTGAGTCTCTTTCTTTGGTTTTGCAACCAACAGATGGTTGGTGTTCTGCAACCTTCGGGCTTATAACAATTGGGCGTGCAACAAATATTTTTAAACAACCGCTTTCTTTTTTCAGTGAATGGAATTTTGGGATGGAGCTTCCATTAATAGTCATTTGTGAATAACTGAGTGAATGAAATTCACGGGAAAGTAGTGCAACTAACTAACTAGTTTATACTATCCGTATGAGTGACATACATTTCCATATTTCTTATATTATATATGGGATGGAATCCACCAAGATTAAGGTGTAGGTCGGCAACATCAAAGTAATACACCACCGGATTAAAATATTACAGATGTAACGCACTAGAGTTTCCCTTTGTATATTCATTGGCAATTTGTTGTTTCGTGGTACTCAAAGCGCTTTTTAATTTCACCATCTCCATCCACATCGTTTAGGGTTCTTTTTTTCTTAATACTGGTGTTTCTTTCCAGGAGGCACTGAAAGAACCGATTCTAGGAACAACTCAAAAATCATCGAGTTTTACCGCCCGAAGAATTCCATGTTTTTGTTATAAATAGTGAAATATATGTCTATGACGAGCATAACATCACATATGGTAGTGTGTGTGTGTGTTTGTGTGTGTGTGTACTCAGTCATATATGCAAGGTCTTGTTGAACTAAAAATTGATGTATTTGCTGATTTCATTTCATATTGTACCCAAATTGGGCAAATCCATAAATCTCAAAAAATATTAAATACACGTAAATAATACATATAGCACGGAAACAAGGTAAATACATAAATCATGAAAAATATCATATACATGTGAATCGTAAATATAGCACCGAGATAGGACAAATACATAAAGTTGTGAAAATATAAAATACAAGCGAGTGGTGGCTTATTTTAATTAGCAGTAACTCCGCCACCAAGAGAACAACACACACATCTACGCTTCCGCATGTCTGCGTGTACATAGCTTAATGCAAGGTCTTCATGGCATAGCTCACCACTACTAGGAAAAGGGCTATAGATGAAATGGCCACTAATGGCGCACCAGACATGTGGTGCGCCACTACTATATTGCAGTGGCGCACCATGTGCTGGTGCGCCACTAGTAACAATTTTTTTATATTATTTTTCCAAACATACTAATGGCGCACCAGGGAACTATGAGGCTGGTGCGCCATTAGTGTATTTTTTTTGCGAAACTACTAATGGCGCACCACCAGCAGGTGCGCCATTAGTAACCAAGGTTACTAATGGCGCATTTGTAGGTGGTGCGCCATTAGTAACCTGGGACCAACTAGATATTTTGGACAGCCACACCTATCCACTCACTTTCCCCACTTCATTCTCTCCACCTCCTCCTCCAAGCTTGTCTCGGCTGCCTCCTCCTCCTCACCTCATTTGCACCATAAATTCATCCAAATTAAGTGGTTAAATTACCTTTTTTTGATAGGTAAGTAAGGGGAAAGCTATCTTTATGTTGTTCTCCCTCCAACAATGTGCACATGCACTTTTTATGGCCTAGCTAGATCTATGTATGTTTGTGGTGTTGCATATATGTTTGTGTTTGCAGGTACCGGTATTTGAAATGCGATAGTTGCCAATATTTTGCCGGAATGTTGATTCATTTCCGTTTCGGCGAGAATTTTGGCACTATGCATTCTTTTTGGTCCTATTTTTAGGGAAAGTCATGCCAAATTTTTTCTTGGTTCTAAAATATCATTTTGCCCTACCCCGCAGGCGACCATGGTCCGCACGATGACCGAAGGCATCATGAATAGGTTTTTGAGCTCCGCGAAGGCCGAGATGCTTCAAAAGAATGAGACGGAGATAAGATGTCCGTGTCGAAGATGCAAGCTGAACAGCCTTATTGCGGACCCGGATTCCGGGCAGGTGCGGGACCACCTGCTCTTGCGTGGTTTCATGGATGGCTATCGGTGGCAAGGTGATGAAGATGACTATGAAGTCGTCCATGGGGGCCAGGCAAGAAATGAGGAAGGGCAGCAAGACAACCACCGCGGCTCGGGCGGGCGAGAAGACGAAGAATCTCCAGGACATGATCACGACGGTGATGCTGTACACAGTAATCATGTAGAAGATGCCGGACATGATGATGAGGAAGATGCCGGAGCAGACGAAGGGCATGATCATGAAGATGAAGATGGCGGCGGAGCAGACGACGATGGACCATCGATGGGCTGGGTGCAGGACCCTCATATTCAAGAGCTGCTTCTCAAGCAGACGGATAACGCAAGAGCTGCCGCCCGAGAGAAAGCCAAGCTGGATCAACTGGAGATAGACGCGGTTACTCCATTGTATGAAGGATGTAGGCCCGAGGATACCCGCCTGAAAGTAACGCTCATGGCTCTGGAGATGAAGGTAAAACACAAAATGACCGACGCATGCTTCGACTAGAACATGTCATTCTGGCACGAACGTCTTCCCAAGGGGAACAAGTGCCCGACCAGTTTCGAGGAGGCGAAGAAAATCGTGTGTCCTCTGGATTTACCGCACGTGAAATACGATGTGTGCATGAACAATTGCATCATTTATCGGGACGAGCACGCGGAGTCTACCATATGTCCGGTGTGCGGCGTCACTCGATACAAGAAGAGGAAGAAAGCTCCTCGAAAAGTGGTGTGGTACTTTCCGATCACTCCTCGTCTGCAGCGGTATTTCGCGGACCCTAAGGTAGCAAAGCTCCTGCGTTGGCACGCGGATAGGGAGGAGAAGAAGCGAGAAGATGACGCAAATGATCCGGAGATAAATAAAAAAGACAAGATGCTGAGTCACCCTAAGGATGGGAGCTAGTGGCAAGCGTTGAACTTCGAACACCCAGAATTTGGGAAGGATCCAAGGAACATCGTGTTGGGCGCGAGCACCGATGGAGTCAATCCGTTTGGCAGCCAGAGAAGGACACATAGCACCTGGCCTGTGTTTGTGTGGATGTAGAACCTTCCCCCTGGTTGTGCATGAAGAGGAAGTACATTCACATGAGTATGCTAATTGAAGGGCCGAAACAACCAGGGAACGACATCAATCTGTATCTGGGGCTGCTGAAAGAGGAGCTAGACACGCTGTGGAAAACGCCAGCCAATACGTGGGACGCCGCAGAGAAAGAATATTTCCCTATGAGAGCCGCACTGCTCACGACGGTGCACGACTATCTCGTTTCCAGATATCTCGCGGGCAGGTGGTCCACGGATTTTCTGGATGCGTCAGGTGCATGGATGACACAACGTATCGCCAGCTAGATAGAGATCCCGGGTCTTCGAAAACCGTGTTCATGGGACATCAAAGGTCGCTTCGCGACGATGACCTGTGGAGGAAACGCAAGGATCTGTTCGATGGTGAAACCGAACCCCGAAGACGCCCGCGTACGAGGAGCGGCGAGGAAATAGACGAGCTGTTGAAAAATTGGAAAGATTGCCCACTGCCGGGAAAGAAGCAAAAGGCGCCAGAGCCGGGAAAGAAGCGAAAGGAGCCAGAGCCGCTGCTGAAGGTATGGAGAACAAGGTCTGTTTTCTGGGACTTGCCGTACTGGAAGATCCACCGTGTGCCTCACAGCCTTGATGTCATGCATATCACGAAGAACGTGTGCGAGAGTCTACTTGGTACCCTGCTCAACATGCCAGAGAGGACCAAAGATGGGCCGAAAGCAAGGGCAGACTTGAACTCAATGGGCATCAGGGAGGAGCTTCACGCTAATGATGATGATGAGGCGAAGCAGGACACGGAAAGTCGTCGCAAAGGCAAAAAGGCCAAGAAGACCGGAAATGACTTCCCTCCCGCGTGCTTCACTCTAAGTCAGGAGGAGATCGATCAGTTTTTCACCTGCCTCGTAGGAGTAAAACTTCCTTACGGTTACGCGGGGAAGATAAGCAGATACCTAGACTCAGCGAAGCAGAAGTTCAGCGGGATGAAGTCTCACGACTGTCACGTGCTGATGACGCAGATACTTCCAGTTGCAATCCATGGGATCATGGACGCGCACGTCCGTGGAATGCTATTTGGCCTATGCAACTTTTTCGACGTCATCTCTCGGAAGTCGGTTGGCGTGAGGCAACTTAGAAGGCTACAGGAAGAGATCGTGGTGATACTATGCGAGCTTGAGATGTACTTCCCGCCCGCATTCTTCGACGTTATGGTGCATCTGCTGGTCCATATCGTGGAGGATATCATCCAACTCGGGCCGATGTTCCTGCACAGCATGATGCCGTTCGAAAGGATGAATGGTGTCATCAAAGGATACGTTCGCAACATGTCACGTCCAGAGGGAAGCATAGCCAGGGGCTTTCTGACAAAAGAGTGCATCTCCTACTGCACGAATTATCTAGGCATCGAGAACCCCGTTGGTCTGCCCGTCAACAGGCACCTCGGCAGGCTCGCTGGATGGGGTCACCGTGAGGGTCGCCGCGAAATGCATGTCGACTTCGAGGGTCGACTCGCCGACTTTGAAAGAGCAAACCTAGTCGCGCTACAACACATAGACGTGGTCGATTCTTGGGTGGTAGAGCACAAAACCTTTATTGAGAAGACGTACAATGACCGAGGCCAATAGAGGACGGACGGAGATATAATCAAAGAGCACAACTCATGTTTCACGCATTGGTTCAAGCAGAAGCTTCTGTCATACCCTTTACATGAGGATTCTTCCGCGGAAGAACAACTCATATTCGCCTTGTCACATGGCACTGAGCACAACCTGATGACGTATGAGGGGTATGATATCAACGGCTACACATTCTACACCGAGGACAAGGACATGAAGAGCGATGGTTATCAGAACTCCGGCGTAACGATGGAATCCTACACCGGTAACGACAAGGACAGATACTACGGAAGGATCGAGGAGATCTGGGAGCTGAGCTACGCTGGAGAGAAGGTCCCGATGTTCCGTGTCAGATGGGCCAAGAGCGTCATAAAAGAAGACCGGTATTTCACCACCATGGTTATACCCAAAGCCAAATCCAAGACCGCAGGCGCGAACGTCACCGCGAAAAATGAGCCATGGGTACTGGCTTCCCAAGTGGACCAATGCTTCTTCATTACCGACCCGTCAAAGCCCAGTCGTGTTGTCGTGAGGAGAGGCAAAAGTAAGATCATCGGAATGGATGGAGTCGCCAATGAGCAAGACTTCGACAAGTACGGCGACCCGAAGATGGAACATGACGACGACGATGAAGTATCAGCATACACCACAAGAAGAAGCAGGACCACCCTACCTAAAGGACGTCCGTTGAAGAGAAGAACTCCATTTACGAAAAATAAGGGCAAGAAGATTGCGAACAGATAGCTAGCTAAGATCGATTGTATTTAAATTGTAGCCTTAATTTCTCGATTGTAATCGTAGTCTGAATTTGTTAATATTTTTTGAACTCATGAATATTTTTAAATTTCATGGGCACTTTTAGAATTCATTAATATTTTTTGAAATTTTGATGATATTTTTTAATATTCATAAATGTTTTACCAATTCACAAAGGAATGCAACTAAAAATCCAAAAAAATATTGATGATATTTTTAAATAACAAATTTGATGATATTTTCAAATAACAAATTTGATGATATCTTCAATTAAAAATAAAAAACAAATTTGATGATATTTTCAAAAAAAAAACAAATTTGATGATATCTTCTGTTCTAGTCCTCATGAAAATAATAAATTTGATAAAAAACAAATTATTAGATGCAACAAAAAATAATGAAAAAAAAGGTTACTAATGGCGCACCACAGGAGGGTGCGCCATTGCTATCAGGAAAAAAAGTTACTAATGGCGCACCAGAGGGGGGTGCGCCATTGCTATCAGAAAAAAAGTTACTAATGGCGCACCCCTAGATGGTGCGCCATTACCAACCTTCCCCCTTGTGTGTGTTGTCCATCTCGCGTTCGTCCTTCTCTCCCAATCTCACATCTCTCCGACCCACTGCCCAACCCACTGCGCCACCGCCCCTACTGCGCCGCCGCCCCTACTACGCCGCCGCCCGTAAGCCCCCTCCTCCTCCGCCCGTCCTCCTCCGCCCGTAAGCCCCCTCCCCCTCACTGACTCCCCTGGCCTCCATGCGCAGTTCACCGTCCCGGATCTCCGACTGCATCGCCTCCCGCGGCGGCAACATCCACAGCGTCGACGTCTTCGTCCCCGACGACGCCCCCACGTCCACCAGGAGAGGAGGCCCGAGCACCTCGCGACCTCCCCGCCGTCTATCCCCGCCTCCCCCAAGCTCGCCGTCTCCGCCCTCCATCGTCTCCGCTCCGGCCACCACCTCATCGTGGTCAGGTAATCTTCATTGCCCTCCTCCCTCTGCCTCTCTTCCTCCTCTCCTCCCTCCCGGCCATGCGCTCTTCTTCTCTCTATTGCTAGGTTTAGGTCAAATCCCTCTCGAATTTAGGTCAAATTAGGTTCAAATCCCTCTGAAATTAGTATGTAAAGCTCACTGTTCTGAAGTTCTGATCAGTTCACTACCTTAGTAAGCAATAAATTTGGCAAGTTTTAGGAAGATTTAGCAACAAGATTTGACATGTGCAGGCTGTGCTACCTATACATTGTTGCCCTTTTTGTAACTGATGATTGTTAGATTGGGTTCCTACTTTAGTGCAGATTGGAACTAGAGATAATTTACCTCTTCTGCCCATTTAGGACGAGCTTTCTTGCCGGGTGAGGGTAGTTTGTCACTGAGGTGTAATTACAGAAGTAGTGGAGGGGATGGATACTGTTTTTTATGTTTTGTTCTGGCGTTGTTTAGTTTGTGGTGGTAGCTTAGCACAACCTAGGACCATTGATTTTGTTTCATCATGTTCATCATACATACTCAACCTCCTAATTTTGTTTCATCATGTTCATCATACATAGCCAACCTTTTAATTTTGCTAGGTGCGTGTTTTTATGGTCCATATAAGTTTCTTGTTTTATTTAGCTGAAGAGCGTGTTACAGTTTTTTTGAGGCAAACATATAATTTGCAGCATATGTACATTTATTTGTTTATTTTGAATTTGAATGCTGCAGTGTTTTGTCTTTCTCTTGAGAAAATAAGCATCTGTTTGGGAGCTTGGCTAAGCATCTATTTATTTGGCCTCTTGGTCATGGGATAAAAATGAGCTCGCTGAGGTTCAACGCCAGTCTCTGTAGACTTGGTGATGGCGGATTTTGACAGCTAGACGCAGCAGCATATCAATATGGATTTGTGTTGATTCTGAATTTGTGGAGAGAGGAGTGCATTCAGAGAAGAGAAGAGAATACAAACTTACATACTCCTTTCCTAGACATAAACTTGGCAAGTTTTAGCAACAAGAATACAAATGATAGTCACTGCAGCTGCACATGATCTCTGCTAGTTATAGAAATTCATTGCTTGTCCTATGTTTTCTGTCAGGGTATTGTTCAGGAAGCTTGCTTGAGTTTGTGTCCTTTAATTTGTAAATCTGCAGTTCTAGCCACTGTTTGTAGTTCTAGCCACTCCTTGCTGTTAGTTCCTCAAGGAGTTCTGCACAAAATTAGCTCAACAAGTTGCATCTGGCTTTTACAAAGTTGTTTTGGCTTAAGAGGATAAGTTGTTGTATATACTGTCATAAAGTTCAGCAAGAACAGGGCATCAACAGTGCTACTATAGTATCTATTTGGGGAGGGACAAATGGACAGGGCATCACTGTAGCTGTACTGCACAACAAACTATTAGTCTTAGGATTAACACTCCTCATATGAGATGAGAGGATTTTTTTAAATGGCTTCTTGCAGTTTTGAAAATTCAGTTTATTCGGTTACTGAAAATTCAGTTAATTCAGTTAGGCACACAAATTTCAGAACTTTTGTGTGCCCTAGTACTTGGTGTTTGTAGAAAACCAGGAGTGTCAATGTGACTAGAATTCACTTGTTCTTATATGGGTGAAACTTCACTTGTTTTTAGGCTAGTGCAGGGTGTTGCTTTATTCTGTCATCATTTGGAACTATGTCACAAATAAATTGTTCCTTCTTCTGTATTTGACAAGTAATGACTATTGATAAGCTGAGGCATGGATTAAGCTGTTTCTTTGCTGTAACATACTGTATATCACTCCACAATGAAATACAGTACATATTGATGTGCTTTGTAAAACTTGTTCATGTACTGAACTACTAATGCCTTGTGATGCTCTGAATTACTTGTGATGCCTCTGAATTACTTGTGATCCCATTGAGAAAGACTTGTAAAGATGATGATCATCTTTTACCGAAAACAATTTCCGTAAACACGTCAGTAACTTTGCTAGTTTGCTGGGTTTTGTCTCCGACCGTCGTGTCGTGATGATTTTGCAGGTACCCCGAGAGGCCCTTGAGTTTGCTGGAATGTTGATTAACTTCCGTTTCGGCAAATTCGGGTACTCCATATGTCCTATTTTCAGCAAAGGTCATGCTGAAATTTTCCGTGAATTTTAGCATGACTTTGCTAAAAATAGGACATATGGGGTACTTGTGACTAATGCATGGGCCGGGGTCTTAGTACTTAATTAATTAGGATCAACTGCCCCTTTATTCTTGCTGCATTAAACCATAGGTGGCAATAGAGCCAAGTGATTAGGCCCAACTTAGAATTCTCCTTCCCAGCTTAGCTTTTAGGGTGCCTCGGTGTCGATGAGAACCTAAATGATGTACGCTTAGGCTTTTAGGGTGCCTCGGCGTCGACAAACCCTAAATGATAAAAGCTTAGCTTTTATGATGCCTCGGTGTCGACAAACCCTAAATGATGAGACCATGATCTTGTTCCTTGACAATAACCAACTTTTTGACCAAACTTTTTTCCTATTTAGAGCGAAACATGGCCCACAACGATGAGGCCGGTGGTTCGGGCGGCAAGCAATTCTGGGAGCTGTCCCAGGAGCTGGAGGAAGAACCTCACCGCTATGAGGACGCCGCGGAAGACACCGATCCTGACTACACAACCCCTAGTGGCTTCGGGGATGACACCACAGATGGTGCCGCCGAGGATGCCACCACTGATGATGGCGGCGCACGCACAGATGGCAGCCAACCGAAGAGGCAACGGAAGGACCGGCGCCCGAGCGTGCTCGGCACCGTCAAGGAGGAATTTACTGAAGTGAACTCGACGGGCATCCAACGGCGCCCAAACAAGTAGTCAAGGGGTACTCGGTTCAGCTCGGGTGCATTCTCCAGAGCACCGTCTCGATCAACACCGAGAACCTAAGGCATAAGGACCGAGGGAATTTGCGCAGCCTCCTCTTCACGAAGCTGCACGAACGATACAAGTTCCCCGCTGACTTTGCAAACACACGCCTCTCAGGGAATAAAGTGAACAGTGCCGCCCTCACGAGGATGAGCACGGCCCTGTCTACTTGGAGAAGCACGGTGAAGGCAATGATTGAAAAAGGTGATAGTTATGAGAAGATCAAGGCGAAATATCCTTTGATCAGCGAAGATGACTACAAGGAGTTCAAGATCAAGTGCGAGAGCAGCGCAACCTCCGAATCAAGTCAGTGGGGGAAAGAAATGTGGCAGTTGAACTTAGGGGTCCACCAACTCGGTCCCGGCGGTTACAGAGTGGCGGAGCCTATATGGGACAAGGAGGACGCGGAGCGTGCCGAGCAAGGCCTACCGCCCCGCTTCGAGAAATTCCTTGACAAGCAGACCAGGAACTTTGTCAGGGCCCGGTACAAGGAGGACCCGGTAACAAAGGAGCTTACCACGGATCCGAAGACCAGGGCACTTGAGCTTGTTCTGGTAAGGAATACACCCCCGTGTAATTAGCTCCATATGGTTGCATTCTAATTAATGAAGCCAAATTTCTAAATGGTTCACATTCCTTCTGTAGGAGGCTGAAAGCAGTAGCGCGGGGTCGTCTCAAAGCTCCCCTTTTGACACCCCTTTAAATAAGGCGTTGAACGTAATGAAAAACAAGGATAAGCTCAGTAAGCCGTGGTCAGCTGGTCGTGTGGCCGGCAAAGGCTTGTCCACAAAATGGTCGTCATACTATACCGCTGGTGGGCGAAAGGAGAAAAAGACCAGCTCGGAAAGCCAATCGCGCAAGGTTCAAGAACTCAAGGCACAAGTGGCACGGATTCCAGAGATTGTCCAAGAGCAAGTGCAACAACAACTGGGAACGACGCTCACCGCCATGGTGCCTACCTTGATTCAGGGGCTGACGACGTGGATTGCGGGCGGCCAACAGGGGCCTCCCCCGGTTCCCAGCTTCACGGCCAGCAACTCGCACAACGCGCAGACGGCGCCATTGGTGTCTTCGGCGGAGGCGGTATTCGTGTCTCCGGCGCCGACACGGGCATTGGACCTTAATGCATCCGGGTGTACGCCGGCCGGCACCTCGCCAGCAAGCGGCCCCTCCGTCAGTTGCACGCCCGCCGTTGGCGGTGCCTCGACATTAGCCGAGCTCGACGGCATCACGGTAACTAAGCCTCTCGGCCGATGACTTCATCTCCTTGCCTTTGACTGGGCATCCCTGAGGCCCTACATGTTTTCGCAGGGCACCACCGACGTTCCTTGCACTCTCCTGCACTTCGTGGGCGGCGAGTTGGTCGATGTCGCCAAGGGCAAAATCGTTCAACCGGGCAACCGCGTGTTCCACGGTAATCCGATGCCACCCACCTTGTATAGGGTTGAACTGGTTCGGGTGCTGCCAAGCTGCGACGAGTTGTTACCTCCGATTCGACCCGCTGGGGCCGACGAAGATGATGTGATGACCCTCAACGCCTGCGTAAGCTGGCCCCTGCTTTGGCCAAAGAGCCAGATTCATTTGGGGGCGGGGGACACCACCCCACAGACAAGACCGCCAGTCGTGCCAGCGCCAAGCCATGGCAAGAACGCCGCAACGCTACCGGACATGCCGGACATCCCTATGGCATAGGATCCGGACATGCATATGGCACAGGATCCGGACGACGACGACAACGACGATGGTACATTTTCCAACGTCGATAAGTACTTTGCCGAACATGGGTACGGTGACGAGTTCTGTGGGCCTCCTTCTCAAGAAGCCAACCCTGAAAAAGACGACCGCAATCTAGCTGGTACGGCGGAGAAACCCAATTGCAACAGGCGTCGTCTGGCGTTCAGTTCTCAGGAGACGCCTCCAGCTGCCGCCTTCACCGAGCCTCAGATAGCTAAGGTGCGAAATATTATTAGCCCCAACACGCTCAAGAAGGCGGTCTGTGAGCAGAACTCGATCCCATTACAGCAGATCAAGAAGAAGGGATGGAAACGAAAGACTAACAAGGGCGCCGGTGCGAGGCAGCCGGCACCGAGTATGATCCGTGCTCAGGACGGGCCACCTTCACCTAAGGATATCTCGAGGAGGGTGCATGTGGCGGGTAGGGGGATGCTACCCGACAAATATGCCCAATGCTGCAACCGGTGCTATGCGGAGTCTGCATGACAGTGTTCTTTCTTTGGAGAAGCGGCGTCTCAGAGAGAATGATGTGGCATACCCGGTTTTCGTGGCCAAGGTGCCAGAGGGCAAGGGCTTTGTGGATAGCGTCGTCGGGGGTACGATCGTCCTACGGTTTGATGGCATCTTTGCTATGTTTAACCTTCATCCGCTGCACTACACCTTCGTTCGGCTGTTTTCGCTGAGTATGGAGATGCGGATCATTAGAGACAAGACCCCGGACATTGTGATAGTCGACCCCTTCTACATGCGTGCCAAGATCTTGGGCAGCGCTGGGGACCGGCAAGTCGCGAGTTCACACCTCGAAGGCGTCATTCTGGCAAACCCAGATAAGGATAACTTCCTCGTGCCTTACTTTCCCGAGTAAGTCATCCCCTAACCGCCCCGTAACATATGATTTCTTAGATTTCGATCGTTCTTTTTTTTCTAACATTCCGTGTTCTGTGCAGTGACACACATTGCACACTCATCCTCTTAAGCCCGAAATATTCGATGGCCACGTATTACGACCCAGACCGTGACTCCAAGATAGACTACACAAATATCAAGAAAGTTCTTGATGATGCTCTCCCCGGCTACGCCGCATCTGGAGGCACCTTTAAGAGGCCAGCTCGTAGGTACGGCAGGCACGTGTTCACCCACAATACAACGTTCCCCTGCGTCAAGCAGCCGCCTGGCGGTCAGAAGGATGCCTACTACACCCTCCATCACATGCGGGCGATCGTACGGGACCATAATCACCTTCTACTACCAAATAATCTCAAAGATTGGGCTGCAAGCTTGGCGGCAATCCAGGACGCGGACATCCGACAAGAATTCTTTCGCATCCAGTCGGAGTTTGCAGAAATCATCCATCAAGATGTCCTTCGTACCTCGGGGCAGTTCTACCTCAAATATCAACCGTCCAACAGTGAGATAGACACAACGCTACAAATGCAGGCTGACAACGCCCGCGACTTCATGACCATCACGACAGACGGCGGCTTCATCCACGCTCCGGTCCCATGAGTTGAGTCGAAAGTAGTGATGCTATGTGTAGTTCTGAAACATCGATTAGCTCATGTTGTAATTAAACTTTAATGAACTTGTATGTCTCTTTGGTTTGGACAATCGTTCAACTTAGATGTAATCGATGCTATTTATTAGTAGGACCATGAATCGTGCTATTAATGTCTTGCTTTTCTCTTCCGATCCTTTTGTTGTGTACTTATATATTGCTTATGTATTGTCTGTTGTTTGGCTAGTGCATAGAGATGCCGTCGTATGTTGTGTACAAGGGTAAGGTTCCCGGAGTCTACGATGACTGGGAGGAGTGTCGGAGACAGGTTCACCGTTTCAGCGGTAACAGTTACAAAGGGTACACCACTAGGGCGGAGGCGGAATCTAGATACGTGCGCTATCTAGCGGGAGAGAGGAGGGAGCGTTGGAGGAACCGGATGAAGACCAGTTTCATCGCGATGATGCTCATCGTGATGACCGCAACTCTCTTCTATGTGATGGTAGTTTAGATGATCGATATCGACTTGTAATGTGAAGACAAACTCGCTACTCGCGGTCTCGAGACTTGTAATGTTCTATCTTTGTTCGGTCTTTTGAATTCGGAGACTAATATGATGAATTGTATTCGGAGACTACTCTTCTATTGTATTCGATGAATCTACTGTTGCCGTGTGGTGCTGTCTATATTCTGTCCAATAATATATTTTGTAACCTGTGCAAATATCAGAAAAGAAAAAAATAATCCCTAATATTCATACTAATGGCGCATCACCCCAACGTGCGACATTAGTATACCAAATGATACTAATGGTGCATCACCCCACAGTGCGCCATTAGTATGGCAAAGCACCTGTGTAAATATCACCACCTAGGAGGCACACTAATGGCGCATGTTGGTCTATACTAATGGCGCACGGCGTGATGCGCCATTAGTATACCAGATATTAATGGGGCACCAGTGGTGCGCCATTAGTATTTAATACTAGTGGCGTGGTACTAGTGGCGCACCAGTAGTGCGCCATTAGTAGGCAAAACTGGTGCGCCACTAGTAGGCCTTTTCCTAGTAGTGCACACATCAGACCAAGTGATCTTGAACACTCCAATCTCCTCCTTGAGCCCCAGCGCCTTCCACACGGCCGGTGACGCGTCTACGTCGTTGTATGGGCACGTTGGCTCGAAGTTGTGCTCGGCGTCGCAGCCTTACACCGAGTCACACTCATCGACGACCTTGGCTAGCACGGCACGCCCGTTCCCGTTGATGCGGATCATCTTGTTGCACCTGCGCTTGCCGTCCAGGCGCAGCCACCCCATGGACAGCGCCACCACCAGCTCGGTGTCCTTGTGGAAAAGGTTGTCGCAGAACGATTTGCCGCCGCCGTCTCCACCTCGTGCGAAGCTGTTCAGAGTTAGGATCGCCGGCGTATCGGCCGACACCGGGGGCGAGCACCTGAATTGCGGGTAGCGGTGACCGTCTTTACAGCAGACCGAGCCGTGATCCCTGTTGTAGTCGCCGGATATGCCATGCAGGAAGCCACTGATGTGGCACCTGCCGCGAAGATGTTTGGTCTCTGTAGTAACGTTCACGCTGCTGCCCACAGACACGGAGACACCATGGACCGAAGCTGTGACAGGAGCATCACGAGAGCAAACATAGCTAATAGCTTCTTCAAGTTAGCCATGTCTGTAAGGTACTCACGTTGCTTGCAAATCTGCAATTTGTGCTTGTGCGTTTGTGAGGATATATTGGTTGATCCATGTTCTTTATATAGGGCCCAAGCCCAAAGGAACAACAACAGGGTTATCTAATTCAGTCTCGTTCTTCGGTTTTGTAACCAAGAGATGGTTGATGGTCTGCAACCTTCGGGCCTGTAACATTTGGGCGTGCAACATATACTTTTAAACAACCGTCTCTTCTTTATTTTGTTGAATGAACTTTTGGCATGGAGCTTCCATTAATAGTCGAGGTGGAGACATGCATGAACATCCGAGTGAATTACATGCACAGTGAAGTAGTGTAAGTAACTAGTTGAGACTATCTGTATCAAGAGTGATGTACGTTTCCTACTTGTATTATATCTGGGGGATGGAAGCCGCCAAGATTAAGGTCTAGCTCGGTAACATCAGAATAATATAAAGATAGACTGAATTGTAACTTGTGATTAACCTTGTATCTAATTTTTCTTGTAAGTTTCTATTTGGTGTCACTCAAAGCGCTTTGTAATTCCAGCAGCTACCTTCCACGCCCTTCTCCATACCAGGTGTTTTTTGGGAGGCACCGAAAGAATCAGTTTTTGGAAAAACTCAGAAATCTCGGTATTTTACCGCCCATATAATTCAAATGAATTTTGTATTCTATTTTATTGGGTATAAATATAAGTATGTAACCTGTAAATCATAAAATATGGTAGAGCATGCCTTGGTGGGAAATACGCTTTAGTTCGTGGGTGTATATACACCTCAGATAGAAAATAATAATGATATTAATAAGTCACAAAAGTTTGGAATTTTTTTACATTAAATTTGACATTCTTTTGCACTAATTGAGTCTCTTTCTTTGGTTTTGCAACCAACAGATGGTTGCTGTTCTGCAACCTTCGGGCTTATAACAATTGGGCGTGCAACAAATATTTTTAATCGGCCGCCTTCTTTGTTTCACTGAATGGAATTTTGGCATGCAGCTTCCACTAATAGTTATTTGTGAATAAGCGGGTGAATGAAATTCACGGGAAAGTAGTGCAACTAACTAACTAGTTTATACTATCCGTATGAGTGACATACGTTTTCAAATTTCTTATATTATATATGGGATGGAATCCACCAAGATTAAGGTGTAGCTCGGCAACATCAAAGTAATACACCACCGGATTAAATTATTACAGATGTAACGCACTAGAGTTTCCCTTTGTATATTCACTGGCAATTTGTTGTTTCGTGGTACTCAAAGCGCTTTTTAATTTCACCATCTCCATCCACATCGTTTAGGGTTCTCTCTTTTCTTAATACTGGTGTTTCTTTCCAGGAGGCACTGAAAGAACCGATTCTAGGAACAACTCAAAAGTCATCGAGTTTTACCGCCCGAATAATTCAATGTTTTTGTGTATAAATAGTGAAATATATGTCTATGACCAGCATAACATCACATATGGTAGTTTGTGTGTGTGTATTCAGTCATATATGCAAGGTCTTGTTGAACTAAAAATTGATGTATTTGCCAATTTCATTTCATATTGTAACCAAACTGGGCAAATACATAAATCTCAAAAAATATTAAATAAACGTAAATAATACATATAGCACGGAAACAAGGTAAATACATAAAGCATGAAAAATATCATATACATGTGAATCATAAATATAGCATCGAGACAGGACAAATATATAAAGTTGTGAAAATATAAAATACAAGCGAGTCGTGGCTTATTTTAATTAGCAGCAACTCCACCACCAAGAGGACAACGCACACATCTACGTTTCCGCATGTCTGCGTGTACATAGCTTAATGCAAGGTCTTCATGGCATAGCTCACACATCAGACCAAGTGATCTTGAACACTCGAATCTCCTCCTTGAGCCCCAGCGCCTTCCACACGGCCGGTGACGTGTCTACGTCGTTGTATGGGCACGGTGGCTCGAAGTTGTGCTCGGCGTCGCAGCCGTACACCGAGTCACACTCATCGACGACCTTGGCCAGCACGGCACGCCCGTTCCCGTTGATGCGAATCATCTTGTTGCACCTGCGCTTGCCGTCCAGGCGCAGCCACCCCGTGGACAGCGCCACCACCAGCTTGGTGTCCTTGTGGAAGCGGTTGTCGCAGAACGATTTGTCGCCACCGTCTCCACCTCGTGCGAAGCTATTTAGAGTTAGGATCGCCGGCGTATCGGCCGACACCGTGGGTGAGCACCTGAATTGCGGGTAGCGGTGACCGTCTTTACAGCAGACCGAGCCGTGATCCCTGTTGCAGTCGCCGGATTTTCCATGCAGGAAGCCACTGATGTGGCACCTGCCGCGAAGATGTTTGGTCTATGAGGTAACGTTCGCGCTGCTGCCCACAGACACGGAGACACCATGGACGCGGAACTGTGACAGGAACATCACGAGAGCAAACATAGCTAATAGCTTCTTCAAGTTAGCCATGTCTGTGAGGTACTCACCTTGCTTCCAAATCTGCAATTTGTGCTTGTGCATTTGTGAGGATATATTGGTTGATCCATGTTCTTTATATAGGGCCCAAGCCCCAAGGAACAGCTAATTCAGTCTCATTTCTTCGGTTTTGTAACCCAGAGATGGTTGATGTTCTGCAACCTTCGGGCTTGTAACATTTGGGCGTGCAACATATACTTGTAAACAACCGTCTCTTCTTTCGTTTAGTGAATCAACTTTTGGCATGGAGCTTCCGTTCATAGTCAAGGTGGATACATGCGTGAACATCTGAGTGAATGACATGCACAGTGAAGTAGTGTAAGTAACTAGTTGAGACTATCTGTATCAAGAGTGTTGTACGTTTCCTACTTGTATTATATATAGGGATGGAAGCCGCCAAGATTAAGGTCTAGCTCGGTAACATCAGAATGACATAAAGATAGATTGAATTATTACAAATGTAACTCACTTGTGATTAATCTTGTATCCAATTTTTCTTGTAATTTTCTATTTGGTGTTACTCAAAGGGCTTTGTAATTCCAGCAGCTACCTTCCACGCCCTTCTCCATACCAGGTGTTTTTTTTGGAGGCACCGAAAGAATCGCTTTTGGAAAAACTCAGAAATCTCGGTATTTTACCGCCCATAGAATTCAGATGAAATTTTAATTCTATTTTATTGGGTATAAATATAAGTATGTTACCTGTAAATCATCAAATATGGTAGAGCATGCCCTGGTGGGAAATACCCTTTGGTTCGTGGGTGTATATACACCTCACATAGAAAATAATAATGATATTAATAAGTCACAAAAGTTAGGATTTTTTTTACAATATATTTGAATTTCTTTTGCACTAATTGAGTCTCTTTCTTTGGATTTGCAACCAACAGATGGTTGGTGTTCTGCAACATTCGGGCCTATAACAATTGGGCGTGCAACAAATATTTTTAAACAGCCGCCTTCTTTGTTTGGCTGAATGGAATTTTGGCATGGAGCTTCCACTAATAGTCATTTGTGAATAACCGAGTGAATGAAATTCACGGGAAAGTAGTGCAACTAACTAACTAGTTTATACTATCCGTATGAGCGACATAGGTTTCCAGATTTCTTATATTATATATGGGATGGAATCCACCAAGATTAAGGTGTAGCTCGGCAACATCAAAGTAATACACCACCGGATTAAATTATTACAGATGTAATGCACTAGAGTTTCCCTTTGTATATTCACTGGCAATTTGTAATTTCGTGGTACTCAAAGCGCTTTTTAATTTCACCATCTCCATCCACATCGGTTTGGGTTCTCTTTTTTCTTAATACTGGTGTTTCTTTCCAAGAGGCGTTGAAAGAACCGATTCTAGGAACAACTCAAAAATCATCGAGTTTTACCGCCCGAAGAATTCAATGTTTTTGTGTATAAATAGTGAAATATATGTCTATGTTTTAGTGAATGAACTTTTGGCATGGAGCTTCCATTAATAGTCGAGGTGGATACATGCGTGAAGATCCGAGTGAATGACATGCACAGTGAAGTAGTGTAAGTAACTAGTTGAGACTATCTATATCAAGAGTGATGTACGTCAGAATGACATAAAGATAGATTGAATTGTTACAAATGTAACTCACTTGTGATTAACCTTGTATCCAATTTTTCTTGTAATTTTCTATTTGGTGTTACTCAAAGGGCTTTGTAATTCTAGCAGCTACCTTTCACACCCTTCTCCATACCAGGTGTTTTCTTGGGAGGCACCGAAAGAATCGGTTTTTGGAAAAACTCAGAAATCTCGGTATTTTACCGCCCATAGAATTCAAATGAATTTTGAATTCTCTTTTATTGGGTATAAATATAAGTATGTTACCTGTAAATCATCAAATATGGTAGAGCATGCCCTGGTGGGAAATACCCTTTAGTTCGTGGGTTTATATACACCTCACATAGAAAATAATAATGATATTAATAAGTCACAAAAGTTTGGATATTTTTACAATATATTTGAATTTCTTTTGCACTAATTGAGTCTCTTTCTTTGGTTTTGCAACCAACCGATGGTTGGTGTTCTGCAACCTTCGGGCTTATAACAATTGGGCGTGCAACAAATATTTTTAAACAATCGCCTTCTTTGTTTCACTGAATGGAATTTTGGCATGGAGCTTCCACTAATAGTCATTTGTGAATAACCGAGTGAATGAAATTCACGGGAAAGTAGTGCAACTAACTAACTAGTTTATACTATCCGTATGATGTGACACCCCAAAATTTTGGCCTTGTTTTATCTATTAAAATGTTGCCAGGAAATAAAACTTTTCCATTTGTCAAGATTTACCCTTTTGTTATTATGGATTTTTACTTCAAGTAGAAAAAATCTCAAAGAGTGGATGTTGAACTTGAATACTCTCTATGATGAAACAATTATTTATCAGTGGATTCAAATGTTGCAAGATTTATTTTCTCAGAGTTTTATTCTTTTAAAATGATTTCTTTTGCATTTGGAGCCTGTTTTGCACTGCAACCACTTGACAAATGCATTTAAAATTTCCACCAAAATTTGGGGATGACATGTGATGTTCCCACATCACTTTTATGCAAAAATACCTTTTGGCCATTGGGGATTTTGAGCTCTACACCAACTTTTCCAATCTGGTCCAGTAGGCACTTTTGCACTACAACCCATTTAAATATTTCTTTAAAAATTCATCCAAGTGTTTGGAGATGTCAGTCGATGCATACAATTCATCTTCAAGCAAAAACCCAGTGATGTTCTTTGAAAAATTTGAGTGGATCAACCTCTTTTGCATTCTGGCCCAATTTGGTGATTTGTACTGCAACCATATTTTTCCTTGCTCTAGTAACCCTGAGCTTTTTCCTACTTGTAGCCCTCCCTTCAAAACCCTTAAGTCCAGGAGAGTGGACTCATTAGAGGTTTTTAAGTGCATGCTTTAAACCCTTTTTCTTTCTGTCCAAAACTGGAGTTTTGCAAAACTTGCACTAACAAGTTTCTTGTTTTGCCCAAGTGATCTTACCACCATCTCCTGCATCTAAAGAGACCCTGATCTGGAGACTTTGGCCACTCCATGAGTTGCCTAAGTGCTTTTGGCATTCTGTCGAACACCTGGTGTGCACAGTCTGTTTTGGCATGAGTTCTTTGTTTGCACTGTGATCTTGCTCCAATGACCCAACAACCTTGTCCACTGAGCTCCTAGCCACCCCTACCCTTGTTCTGTTCTTTGCCAGCCTCACCCAAGCTCTCAAGAGCGCGCTGGCATTGCATCGAACACCTGCCGTGCGTGCTCTGGGCGCGCCCAGAGCGCACGTTTTGCACGCGCGCGCACTGAGCCGACACGCCGCACTGCCGCACTCGACGCGACCCGTCCCTGGCCCCTACTGCATCGCTGAACCGCGCACTAGCCCGCTCCCTGCTCCACGGCATCTCTGGCGCCCTGCAGCGCCGCTGGCAGCGCCCTTGGCGGCACGCCGGCGTCGGCAGCGGCCTCTGCCATGTTCGGCACCGCCCAAACCACACCAGCGCGCCAGCTGCCCCTGGGAATAGCTCGATCTTATCCCAAAGCTCGTCGGAACGCGTTCGTCGCCGCCACGACGCCCTGCAGCTACAGAAACGGCTGTCGCCGACGATCTTATCTTCTGCCGCCACGGAGCCAGCCTTGTCACGCTATAAAAGGGGACCCCGAGCCCCTCCGAGCACTCAGGCGACATCAGACCCTCCTCGTAGAGCTCCCCTAGCAGTAGATTGACCGGAGAGGACCGTCTTCACCAACTCCGGCCAGTTCGGCCGCCGCCAAACTCCGGTGCGATACGTCGCAGCCAGCCACCCTTTCGCCCAACCAACGCCACCAGTAGTTTCCTCTAGTCCATGCGGAGCTGCCCAACTACCCAAGCTCGATCAGGGATCACCGGAGCCCAAAGATCACTTCGCCACTGTAGCCCCCTCCGCCGCGGAGCTCGCCGCCGGCGACTCCTCCCACCTTCGACGGCCCAGCGACCACCTAGGGGACTGCCTCGGTCTGGCCGTTCCATCCCCGCCCTTGGATGCCCGTGAGGCGCTGCCGTTCGTCGACGGCGATCGCCGGAGCCCCGCCCCCGTCGGGCAGAAGAGAGGAGAAGGAGGGAAGAACGGTCAAACCTGACCAGTGGCCCCTCTGGACTCACTGTCAGTGACCCGCGCGACCATCCACTCTCTGTTTAAGTGAAGGCGCATAACTCCCGAGTGCGTCTCCTCTGCTGTGAAAGCGTATTTCTTCTGAATCGTTTTCTTTTCTGGTTTTATTTAAAAAACAGAGTTTGACCAGACTTTGACCAGCTATAACTTTTAAAATAGAGCTCCAAATGAGTTGATTCTTTTTCCTACCTCTCTCAAATTTCATCTAGTTTATTTTAAGATTTATTTCAAAAATATTTGAGACAACTTTTGGTACTGTGTTTGAAATATTTGTTATTTGTATATTTTGCAAAATAGGATTTTGGAGGAAAGGGAAAGCTTCCAAAAAGTGCATCCTTTGCATACTCTTGAAGGCAAGCATTTCTGAACTCTGGCATAATATTTTGTTGTGGTGTTCTGATACGATCACAACACCTTTTGACTTGGAGTATGCGTTAGCATTATGTATCGGTATAGTCTCGTACATGAGCACACTTTGGAGTTGTTTTGTGATCAGAGATGGATACACTAGTGACTTGGATCATCCTCGTAAGCTCCTCATGCATACTGGAAGGAAGCCGGGAGAGTCGTGGTCTTGGGTAGACACGAGCTTGTCCCTAGTCCCTCGTCGAGACGAGTATGTCCGGTCTGGCATGGTGAGGGTTGAGGAGTGGTGATTCATTTCACAAGTGGTAATATTGTTGGAGGATACTTGGACCACCTGTGTCGGTCGTAGATCGAGTCTTGATCAGTAGCTTCCCTATTTGTTGGTATCACCACTTGCCCCGGTCGCAGACGGGGTATGGTTCAGTAGGTTGTCAACCCCTTACCAAAGCACACACCGTACAGAGAGGCCATGGTGGAAGATACCGGGTGCATCCGGTAGGCAGGACACCTGGTCCGGGGGCATGGGTGTTTCCGGTTGGGACCGAGAGGGCGGCACCCCCTTAGAGCACGCGAATAGAAATTTGATCCCATGCTACGTCGAGGTTGTAGCCTCAACACTTAGAGTTTTGCTTGGCAGGTGTCGTGGGTGATTCCAGACACCGGTGAGTTAAGCTGGTGTGTGCAGGTCAGGCGTGTTTTCAATTAAAAGACCGTAGACGGAATTAGTCCCGATGGACTAAGTAAACCCGTCACTCGTGGGAAAATGGTAATCCCTCTGCAGAGGATATATCCTGTTGGATAGTCATGTTCTTGAGTAAGGACCACAGTCTGAGTTGAATGTAGCAACGGTATTCGGATGGAGAACGATTTAACTAGAACTCAGTGACGGTTTTCGGATGGAGACACGGCTAACTGGATCATAGTAACGGTTTTCGGATGGAGATACGGCTTGATTAGACTAGATTATCGGTTTTCGGATGGAGAAACGACTGAACTAAATATTGTTTATGATTATGGCGCATATGGATTGTGATCTTTATTATTTTGGACTAACCATTTATATTATGTATTTTTATTGAGTATCCCTGGGATGGTTCTACCTCCTGGATATTCACCGTGATTATTCTCTTATAAGCCCTTTCTGTGGTGTCGCTCAGACGCCCGACTGCGGCATGCTTGTTGTTCATTTATCTTTTATAAGCCCTTTATGTGGTGTCGCCCCGACGCCCGACTGCGGCATTATTATCCTTGCAGTTTCCTCTCGAGGAGTCATTCAGACCCTCGTTTGGCACCAGTATTACTATTCTTGCAGTTTCCTCTCGAGGAGTCATTCAGACCCTCGTTTGGCACCCAGTACTTTACTTTGGATTATTTTTTAACCACATGTGTGCATCTTGGATTTTCGTATATTTCGTGACAGACGTGTGATCACATAGTAATCCGGGGCGTGATTGATATATTATATCCGTGTTCTTAATGTTTGCGAGTACATTCAAACGTACTCACTGGCTTGTCCCTGGCTATTTTCTTGGCCAGATTCCTTGCTTGGAGATAAGCATCGCGGTGACAACCTCGGAACCTACGTGTTGACGTTTGCAGCCTCGCGAAGATAGGAGTTATCCTGGTCAGCTGTTCTTGTGGGAAATGGACTCCCATAGACGCAGATGTATCCAACCGCTTCCGCCCTCAACCATTAGAAACCAAGTGTTGTACTCCCAGGCCTAATGGTCTTGTACTACATATTTTTGTACCTCGCTTGGAATTCTTGTATCAAGTTGGTGCCTCATCAGCTAACAGTAATCCTGGGGCTGGTGGGCACAGGGCCGTTTTTCTGGGAAATTATATCCCGAAAACCCGGTCGTGACAGACTTGGTATCAGAGCCAGGCTGACCATTGCCTAATCCTATCTTAGCCAGGTCAATAAACTTAGGTTAACCAAACCACCAGACCTTAACCTAGTCCCGGCCAAGCTTCTCGCGTAAGATAGCCCCACAGTGACCCGACGCCCTTTTCGGCGGACGGTGCCCAACCTATCAGCCTAGCCCGTCGATCACGCGCCAGTGACCGACACCCAACCAGTCTCTATCGCAAGCGTGTGGAGTAAGACTCCGTCCCCTTTCCCTATAAAAAGGACATGCTAGCCTCAAACACAACACAGCACAGCCTTTTCCCCCAAACCAAGCCACGATGCCTGGCCCCATTGTTCACAATGAGACCACAGCGACCAACCTTGGAGGTTTTGTGACCGTGCTCGCAAACCTCACCCGCCGTGCCTATGCGTTAGAGGAGCCTCCTGAGTATGTTGTGTACCAGGGACCCATGTACGGTGAGAGCTGTCAGTACTGGGCCACTGTGCACATCTACGGTAGGGGTCTGTCGCGAGAATGCCCCTACAGGTTCACTGGAAGGACAACTTCCTTTGAGCCACAAGCCATCCAACTGGCAGCCCGAGAAGCTATAGTTCAACTCCGGCACTTGTCGCCCAGAGTTAACTGTCGCTCGTTCTACTACTACCCCTGTCGTGACGGGTATGGTAGGCCGCCCCAGGTTGCCAACGGAGATCACGAGACAGATCCTGCGCTATTGCATCTGGTGCGCTATGTAAGCGCACTAGAGCAACTGTTCGATCAGGTCACCCTCGATCTGATCGCAGCTCGTGGAGAGCTGGTTCGCCGAGCCCCGGCGAGAAGAGACACGGAGCCCGACACCGACAACCCAGTCGTGCTGTTCGGACACCCGATCGATCCCTTGAGGTCTGCGCCGGCCATCAGCCAAAGTGCTTTGGTGACCCCAGAAGCGCTTCGTCGCCTTTTGGGAACCCATTCCAACGGGATTGTGGCCAACAACCCCCGCGATGGTCATCACCATTTCCCCGACCCTGCAGCCCCTCAGCCTCAGCCAGCAAATCCCGACGGTGAGAACCGTGGAGAAGCATCGGCGTCCGCAAGGCCAGCCCACTTAGACATTAACGTAGTAGACTAAGTCGCTCGAGTTGTATCGAGCCTTAGTTTTCCTACGCTTTGTAATGATGTGGTCTTGTATCGCTTTTATTTCATGCCGTCTGCTTGAGCGCCCTTATTGTTGGAGTGGTAGCTGTGCATGTGTACGTTAGCGTACAGTTGCATTCTTAAGTTTCGGGCGCAGCCACCTAGACCAACCCCGACAGCACCCACAGTAATGCGTCACATTTATGTGATATGTATATCGGTGGTTTTGACCCGAGTACAGGATCGGCAGCCAGTTACCCTTCACCCCGATAGATAACCCAGCCCCGGTGCTATATAAAGGCCACTTCGTGACCTTGCCGAGCACCCCTCACCCTTGTGCGCAGCACTCACAGCCATTCCTTGCCATGTTGACCCCCAGTATTTATCTGAGAACCCCAGACGCAACCCCGGGCAGTTTTGTCAAATTATTGTGGGACTTTACCTGCAGTACCATGAGTGCCACCCGTCCACCCCAGTACGAGTTGCTCAAATCAAGGATCACACCTTCCACCTCGAAATATTGGGCAGTGGTGCACATCCCTCCCGCGTACCCAAACCAAGACCCAACGGAAGTTTCCTTCGTGGGGAAATCCATGCCGACTCCGCATATGGCTATAGAAGCTGCCGCATACGAGGCGCTCACTCGTCTTCGATTCGCAGTGCCCTATGCCAGCGAGCGAGGATACTATTATTTTCCGAGTCGTGCAGCACCCGGAGAAGTTGCATCTTTTCCCGGTGGGCGCATTGAGAGAGATCCAGTACTGGCCAACCTTGCCCAGTACGTTATCGCCCAGGAGCATTTAACTCAGCGGGTAATGGGTTATCTCCAGAGCCTCGCTGATTTAAATCCTTGGATCGCTATTGGCAGACCACTGAGGCCTGACCAAGAAGGGCGCATTCATCGGCTGGTCAACCCGCTTCCCCCGATAGAAGAGGAGTGTGCCCCAGTGCCAGAGGCATTTTCTCAGGACCCTGTCTTTTTGCCGTTCACCTTGTAAGTGCCTCCGATGTATTTATTGTCCCAGTACTTGTATTTGTGTGTTGCAGCGTGTTCGAAAATTTTTGTGCGACGGATCCGATTTTCGTTAGTTCATGTTTTGTGAGCAGTTTTACTGCTGTTAGTTAGGTTTTAATTATTTCTTCTCTCGCAACATGTTTTCGAGGATGATTTCTTTCCCCGAGTCACTGCTGCGTATATATTTTCACGACATAGATTTTTATTCGCGCAACATCGTATCAGCAAACTCTCAGCCGCCACCACTCGACCTCGAGCACTATTACAAATCCTTGAGCACATTTTTGCGCCTGTCTAACCACACTCGAGGACACCACAGTCTCAGTAAGAGAGATTTGTGAGTGTTCATTCGAGCGCGAGCTGCCCCAGCACTCCGACAGCAGTCAGCCCCGATGCAGCGCCTAATCCACGTGATCGCCGCCACCGCGAAGAGCTAACAGTCGAGCGGCAGCATCATGACGATCATCCAGGATCATCACGCACAGGAGCACAGAGAACCCCAGCAGCACCGCCAAACCTCCACACACCAGGACCACATACCAGTCCGGCATTGCCTCCGCCATTAGAGCCTCGGCTCGAGCTCCTGCCAGCAGCTATGGAGGAGAAGGAAGGAGAAGTAGAAGCGAGGCCAGGTGTGAGGAAGAAGAGAGGAGCACCGCGAGCGTTTTATAGCCCGAGATCGGTGTACTGTGGGCGAGGTCCACCAGCGCCACTCGTCGCTCGACCGCCGGTGTTCGGAGGCGAGTCCGCGAGCAGTGCCGACAGCGCCCTGGCCCGCGAGGTGAGTGCACGCTGCACCGGCAGCAAGCACGCCGCGCACTACCACGGTACGGCCTCGATGCCCTACGAGATAGGAATCGCCGGTGGAGGAAGCGCGGGAGAGCGCGCGGAGGAGAAGAGAGAGCCAGAGGTAGGAGAAGAGGCCGACAGTGGGCCCTGGGTCCACTTGTCAGCCAAAGAGAGCACTGTGCTCTCGGGTGCGACCAGCGTATTTTAGTAATTTAGAATTTATTCTAAATTACTGTATCTGCGTAGAAATATCTCGTTTTCTTTAACCGTGGATTTTTGTGACACCCAAGTTTTTATTTGGATTTTTTAAAGATTTTTATTTGACTTGAGGGGAGTGATTTAAATTTTTCTTCAAGAGAACTCTCACTCTCAAATATTTTCTTTATGGCAAAAGTTTTATTTGGATTCAACCAAGATCTGTCTTTGGTCTTGGAGGTTCTTGCTTTTCACTTGGACTCAAGACAAAATATTTTCACTTGGGAAATGACTTTTGAAAATCTCCTTGAAATTTGCACTATGGCTTTTGGAAATCCTTTGCCACTTTCAACAATTCCTTCTTGCCATGGCCCTAGTGCAAATCCCTCTCCCTAACCCTTCCCTCACCTTTGGATCATGTTTTACACCTAATCCAGCAAGTTGAACCTCCCCATGTATCTATTTCCATTTAAATCTTATTCAAACAAATTTCTGCCTTCTCTTCTAGCACTTGGAGATTTGCAAAGGAACTCCACTTTCTGTCTTGATTTTTGCCCCCAAACCTTTTTCCCCTCCTAGTCCTTTGAACCCTCAACCAAGAACCATGAAGATCCACTGGTCTTCAGTTCAAAATTTTCAAACTACACCTGCTGCAAGTTTGGACCAGATTTGTCAAATTTGGTGAAATTCATTCAAAACCTTCTCCAAAAATTCCAAGTAAAATCAGGCAGCCTCTGGGTGCATTGAGTGGTCACCTCACCAAGTTACAGCTCCAGAAAAATTTATCTCATTGCAAAATCCTTCTGTCGAACACCTGCAGTGCACTGTCTATGTCAAGTTCAGAAAATTCAGAGATCAGTCAGTGGCTTGCTGTCGTTTTCTTCAGAGAAGGACGTCGATCTCGCCAGTACCACCGCGTCGCCTTGCTCCTCGTCCCCGCCCTCTTGTTCCTGCACCGCACGAACGCCTGGCGCCTTGCGGGCGTCGGCGACGAGCAGCAGAAGGTGCGCCGCCCCGTGACCGACGCCGGCGGCGGCTTTGCGGACGCCAGCGGGAGACACGGCGCCGACGACGCCACCCAGCGCCGCCCAAACCACCGGAGCTCGCCGCGTGGCCTTCCACTCCCCCGAACGCGCTGCCGCTCTCGTCGTGAACCGCAGGGCGCGGAGCGCGCTCTCTGCCGCCGTTGAGCCCGTGCGGTCACCTCACCGTGGACCGACGCCATTACGCCAAGACCGACCCCGTTTAGCTGTGAAACGACTCCAGTAACCTCCACTGATGCTGCCTGGCCACTCAAACCACCTGCCAATCCACTGCTCCGCCGTAATCGCTCGCCGGAGATTCTCCGTTCACGGCCACCCCGTCGATCTGCCTATAAATAGAGGCCCCGAGCTTCAACTCGAGCACCCACCATCCCTGCACTCCCCCTAGAGCAAGCCTAGCCACTGGTAGAGCCCCGAGGAGGTCTCCTTCCTCGACTCCGGCCGCCGCGACCCGCCACGGGATCCAGCCCGATTCGCCCCCGTGTGCGCTCCTCCGCCTCCATTCTCTTGCCAGTAGCTTCACCTTGCATCCCTCGTTCTGACCCGCGCCTCAATTCGTAGTTTGCAGCCCTCCACCGGAGTTCCCCATCCTCACCCGAGCCGCCGTCCGCCGGAGATAGTGTCGCCGTCGACGTGGTGCTCCCCGTTGGACGAGTCCACCACCCACCGACGCGGAAGAAGACGCTGAAGCTCTTGGTACCCTCCGTTTCTCCTAACTCGCCGTGGTTCGACGCCGGCGTCCACCGCAGTCTTCGGGCGCCGGCGAGCTTTTTAAACCTGACAGGTGGACCCCGCCTGTCAGCCTCTATTCTATTCTCCTTCGAACCGTTTTCTGTTGGCGCCTTCGGGCAAATACGTTTTCTCCTTTGCGCTTGCGCATTCCCAACCGAAGCGTTTTCTGTTTTCTCAGTTAAAACCCTGGAACTTTTCTGTTTCATTACAGATAAGTCCCTGGACAGAAACCTTTATAACTTTTTAATAAAAAGGAATTTTTGAGTGATTCTTTTTCTGACAATCTTCAAATTTTGTCTAGTTTTTTATGGGATTTATTTGAAAATTATTTGGAAAAGTTTCTGTGCAAGTGTTGGTTTTCACGTTAGTACCCGTTTCGTGATTGCCGTAGGTTCCGGAAGAGGTGAAGGAGCCGCGAACTTCGCCGAGCTAGACTCCGACTTCTCCGAACCAGGCAAGCATGTTTTGAACATTTGATATGACAGGTGTTTTACATGTTCACGTGAGAGTTTGTGCGTGGCATATGAGTGTCGGTAAATACCTCGTTGCTTGTAAGGCAACGACCCGGTTGTTCCAAAGTCGCGATGATCTCTGATGAGAGATGGCCTAATCATGTGGTGACATGAAGGGCAGCAAGGTGGTACTGTTGTAGCATACCAGCCTTGCGTCATCCGACTTTCTCCGACGTTAACGTGGTTGGAGCCACGTTATCGTTCTTTTCCCGCATGTTCCAAAGTTGCGATGATCTCTGATGAGAGATGGCCTAATCATGTGGTGACATGAAGGGCAGCAAGGTGGTACTGTTGTAGCATACCAGCCTTGCGTCATCCGACTTTCTCCGACGTTAACGTGGTTGGAGCCACGTTACCGTTCTTTCCCCTTTCCGTGCTACCACATGTCTCATTGCCAGGATGCGGTTTAGTAAGTTGGTAACCTCTTTCCGTGTACACACCAAACAGAGAGGCCGGGATGATGGTACCTTGGCCCAGGATTAAAGCCAGTCATCCGGTCAGGGGGCATGGGTGTTTCCGGTTGGGACCGAGAGGGGGGGCACCCCCTTAGAGCGCGCGTATAGAAATTTGATCCCATGCTACGCGAGGTTGTAGCCTCCCCGTCTCAAGGTTTTTCTTGAATGTTGCCGAGGGTGATCCCTGGCTTCGGATGGTTGAATTGGGTGTGTACTGGTTAGACGTGTTTCTTCCAAAACACCGTAGACGGAACTAGTCCCCGTGACTACTGAAATCCGTTGGCTGTGGTTAAGTACAAACTCTGCAGAGTCAATTCTTTCCAAATCATCGTATCCATGATCAAGTAGTGTAAACATTATATCCATATCTATCCGTGTGAAAAACTTGTCCCCGGTGAACAAGCTCAAGTGGTAAATCCAGTTTTATTGTTATTCCTGTGGATGGACTAACTTTATATTTGTCGCATGCTTGTGATAATTTATGTTCCCGAACGATTGTATTATTGAGCTGTGATATAAGCCCTTTATGTGACGTCGCGCAGACGTCCGACTGTGGCGTGTACTTGTTTCTTACTTTAAATATAAGCCCTTTATGTGATGTCGCACAGACGTCCGACTGTGGCATGCACTGTCTTTATTTTCTGTTGCAAGCCCTTTATGTGGTGTCGCCTCGACGCCCGACTGTGGCATTATTATTCCGCATTTTCCGCTCGAGGAGTCTTTCAGACACTCGTTTGGCACCCGCATTATTATTCCGCATTTTCCGCTCGAGGAGTCTTTCAGACACTCGTTTGGCACCGTATTATTATTCCGCATTTTCCGCTCGAGGAGTCTTTCAGACACTCGTTTGGCACCGTATTATTATTCCGCATTTTCCGCTCGAGGAGTCTTTCAGACACTCGTTTGGCACCTGTATTATTATTCCGCATTTTCCGCTCGAGGAGTCTTTCAGACACTCGTTTGGCACCAGTATTACTATTCTGCAGTTTCCGCTCGAGGCGTCATTCAGACCCTCGCTTGGCACCCAGTATTTATTATCTCTATGTCTGATCGCACTGGTTAACTTGTTCATGTGCTTCATGTTTACATTTGTTATACCTTATGTCCGAACTGTCTTGCGAGTACTTTCATAGTACTCACCTGGCTTGTTGATTTGGCCAGATGTTGACGAAGGCGATCTCTTGGATGAAGAGTTTGATAGCGCGTCCGATGCCTAGAGGAGTCCCAGTCAGTCCTGCGCGATCCCGGATATTGGTCACTTGTATTGTATACGCTTCCGCCACCCGCAATAAGTCTTCTCGAGCCTCACTCCGACGCTCGAAGAGTTGTAGTCTTCTGGAATCATATCACTCGCTTCGCGATGATATTTCCACCACCGTTATTATCGTGAGTTAGTAGTTTGCCACCCTATCCGCCGTCTTGTTTTAGCGGCGTGCATGTAATAAATTGTTGGGCAGTCTCTGCTCAACCTTGTATTATATTTAGTACTCCTGGTATTTTTCTTCTGTGACCAAGATATTGTCTACCAGTGAGAAGGAATTCTTCCTCGCTGGTCCGTAAAAGGGATTGGTCTCTCAATAATTATTTTATTGAAAAACCGGTCGTGACAAGCTTGGTATCAGAGCCAGGCTGACTGTAGGAAGCCACTAGGTGCGATCGCTAATCGGTTATTAGCGTCTTTTGTGCTTTTTCAGCATTTTGCAATTGTAGCTATTTTCTGTTGGTCATCATAAATTTATGACATGACTACTCAGAATTTTTGCCTACTTTTGTAGATGGCTGGCAGCAGCTGTGAGAATCGAGTGTTCACCAACGTGCCCGAGGGGTTTGTCAAGCTCCTCGTCTCCATCACCAAGCTCGCGATCGGGCCAGCAGCTCGCCCGGAGTTCACACTCTACCAGCACAAGCTCAGTGACGACGTGTCTATGCACCAAGCTGTGGTGCAGTTCAAGGGAGGACGTTCTGCTGCTCGCCACTTCCGTTTTGTGGGAAGGGCCATGCCTACGGAGAGGCATGCCATGCAGATGGCTGCCCGTGAGGCGATAGCTCGCCTTCGGGACATCCTTCCTACGATGAAGACTCGTCGCTACCGCTACCTCCCATGCCATGTGCCTTACACCAGCCACTATGCGTTTGCCTGCCATCGGGGAGAACGAGATGAAGCCATCGAGATGGTTGTGGAGTATCTCAAGGCTCTGGAGGAGTCTTTCGACAACCTCGTAGATGATCTTGTGGCTGCCCGCATGGACTTAGTCCGGGGCGGTCCTGCCAGCAGGAAGGAGCTTCTCAACACGGCGCCGCCCCTGACATTCGTCTCGTCTTCAGCCTCTTATGCACCGGCCATTTTGGCCACTGCTCGCCGTCTGCCTACCACTGAGGAGTTCGACCGAGTCATCGCTCCTACTCCAGTCAGAGCCGCACCACCTGCCGCACACGCTCTACCACCAGTCGCCCCCGCACCATCACCGCAGCGCAGCGTCACGCGCCAGGAGCCAGCTAGAGAGGAGGTGGAGGTTGACTCTCCTGGACCGCTGAGCCTTGCCATCGGCAAGGGGAAGGAGATCTTCACCATCTCCGACTGAGAGCACCGAGTAGCCGCGTGTTATGTCTGCCTGTATGATGTGCTGTTTTATCCTGTACGCTAGTTTGTATTGGTGTGTTTGCTGCCTTCCGGAGTAGTACGCTAGTTTTTAATAACATGTCAGGATTGTATACGCGCATCCTGAGTGCTGTATCACGTGTTTGCTTTTCGCATGTAAGATTTATGTTAAGCACTTCTCCTCCATAAAAATCATTTGTGTTTCTTTGAAAACCTTGAAGCCTTTTGATTATTGCCTTTGCGAGATTTTTCTTGTGCTACACAGTTTTTCTCATGGGTTTTGCAAATAATACCCCAGACTGGAAAAATGTCTCACCCGTGGACTTGCTCCATGCCCAATCAGCCAGAAGAGGTTTACGGGACACAGACCAGCAACAATTTCACTCAGGGTTAGTCCAGCCAACAAGACAGCGAAGCAGCACTGTCTCAAGTATGCCGTCTCTTCGAGCAAAGCCAGCAACAGCACCAAGAGATGATGAACCATGTCATCAATATGGGAAACCACCGTGAACCCTATCAACCACATTCCAAGTTATCCGAGTTACAGAAGACTCGCCCCTCAACTTTTGCTCACACCGATAGGCCGCTGGAAGCCGATGATTGGCTTCGTGAGATTGAAAGGAAACTGATTATTGCTCAGTGCTCAGATCATGAGAAGGTGCTTTATGCACCACACTACCTTACTGGAGCAGCCGCAGCATGGTGGGAAAACTTCCTACACATGCATCCCAGGGAACACAACATCACCTGGGAAGAGTTCAAGGAAGGCTTCCGTGGGGCACACATCCCCAGAAGCATCCTAAAGATCAAGAAGAGAGAGTTCGATGACCTGAAGCAAAGAGGCATGTCAGTGACAGAGTACAATGGTCAGTTCACCCAGCTGTCTCGTTATGCCTACGACGAGCACATGACAGAAAGCAAGAAGATGGAAAAATTCCTGGACGGCCTGGCACCAGCACTGAGATGCCAACTGATTGTGCACACCTTTCCGGATTTTAAGACGCTGGTGGACAAGGCCATCACCTTGGAGAATGAGCGCCGTAGTCTGGAAGATATCCGTAAGCGGAAGAGGGACAAGACGACTCTTGCCCGCAGCAACCGAGGCAAGACTGAGGTCCCAAGGACAGACGCAAGGAGATCCACGACTACTGAGCCAAGGCCCGTCGGACAGTTTCATGCCAGGGACAAGGAGTTCACATACCGTCCAGGGGTCACCTGCTATGCTTGTGGTCAACAAGGGCATTATGCTAAACAGTGCCCGAAGCCAAGAGACTCGGCACCCAAGCCGAACAATGGTGGAAACAATCCAGCCCCCAAGCGCAACAACTTCAACCCCAGCAACAACCACAGGAAGGGTCACCTGAACCATGTGACCAGGGAAGAAGCGCAGAATGCCCCAGACATCGTGCTCGGTACGTTCCCTGTCAACACAGTACCTGCCACGGTTTTGTTTGATTCTGGAGCTTCCCATTCGTTCGTTTCGAAGAGTTTTGTTTCGCAACACGGTTTTCCGATACTTCCCTTGGAAAAATCTATGATCATCAAGTCCCCCGGAAATAAGCAAATCGCTCAAGGTTACTGCCAAGGAGTGGTCATTGAGTTCGAAGGACTACAATTCCACGCGAATCTCATCGTGTTGGAAAGTAAAGGACTGGATGTCATTTTAGGGATGGACTGGTTGACCACCAACAAAGGATTCATCGACTGTTTCAATCGGACAGTGATTCTCACTCACCATCACGGCAAGACTATAAGAGTTTCCGCTCAAGAAAGGCCACGATCACAGAAACCAAAACTGAACAAAATGGACATTGCAGAACTGAGAAAAGTTCCAGTGGTATGCGAGTTTCCTGATGTGTTCCCTGAAGAACTACCAGGCATGCCACCAGACCGAGAGATCGAATTCAGCATTGAACTAGCACCTGGCACCGCTCCCATCTATAAGAAGCCGTATAGAATGGCACCCTCAGAATTGGTGGAGTTGAAGAAGCAGATAAAGGAATTGTTGGACAAAGGATTTATTCGAGCCAGCTCCTCACCTTGGGGTTCGCCTGTGTTGTTCGCCAAAAAGAAAGATGGGACACTGAGGCTGTGCATAGACTATCGAGCCCTCAATATGGTCACCATCAAAAACAAATATCCGATGCCACGAATAAATGATTTGTTTGACCAGCTCGCACAGGCCAAGGTATTCTCAAAAATTGATTTGAGATCGGGATATCACCAATTGAAGGTACGGACGGAAGATATCCCCAAGACAGCTTTCACTTCCAGATATGGGTTATACGAGTTCACAGTGATGCCTTTTGGACTAACGAACGCCCCCGCATATTTCGTCCACCTCATGAACAAAGTGTTCATGAAATTCATGGACAAATTTGTGGTGGTATTCATTGACGACATTCTGGTTTACTCAACGACACCAGAAGAGCATGCTGAGCACCTCAGAATTGTTTTGGGAGAATTGAGGAAACATCAGTTGTACGCCAAATTTAGCAAGTGCGAATTTTGGCTAAGACAAGTTGGCTTCTTGGGCCATATACTGAACCAAGAATGCATGGCCGTAGACCCAGAAAAAGTCAAGGCCATACTGGACTGGAAGCCACCTGCCAATGTTACTGATGTGCGGAGTTTCCTTGGAATGGCCGGATATTACAGAAGATTTATTGAAGGTTTCTCCACTGTGGCGAAACCTATGACACAGTTACTCAAGAAGGACAAGAAATTTGTATGGACGGGAGCATGCGAGCAGAGCTTCCAAGAACTCAAGAAAAAGTTGACAACCGCACCGGTCTTAACTGTGCCAGACATACACAAGAGCTTTGAGGCGTATTGTGACGCATCCCGGAAAGGACTCGGATGCGTACTAATGCAGGATGGCAAGGTTGTCGCATATGCCTCCAGGCAGCTGCGAAAACATGAGGAAAATTACCCAACACATGACTTGGAGCTAGCAGCAGTCATACATGCACTCAAGGAGTGGAGGCACTTTCTGTTGGGAAATCACTGTGAAATATATACGGACCATAAGAGCCTCAAATATATTTTCACACAGCCAGAGCTGAATTTACGCCAACGACGCTGGTTGGAACTGGTCAAAGACTATGACGTCGGCATTCACTACCACCCAGGGAAAGCAAATGTAGTGGCCGATGCCCTTAGTCGAAACCCCAGCCCGGACAATGACGGTCCGCAAAACTTGAGGCCTGAGTTTCAGCGAGAGTTCGCTAGGCTCAACATGATGTTAGTCTCTGAGGGCACCGTATCGAACCTGGAGATACAACCCACCCTGGTGGAACAAATTAAGAAGGCTCAACAGGGACATCCCAGCATCGAAGGCATAAAGAAGAAAATGAATCTTCGTAAGACTTCCGAGTTCGTCACCGACAGTGAAGGAACATTATGGTACCGAGACAGACTTTGCGTGCCTAACATTGAGGAACTCAAGCAACAGATCTTGACGGAAAGCCACACCGCTCCATACTCGATTCATCCTGGAGGAACCAAAATGTACAAGGACATTCAGGAAAGATTTTGGTGGCATGGTATGAAAAGATATATAGCCACATTCATTGCTTGTTGCGATTCATGTCAGCGCATCAAGGCCGAGCATCAAAAGCCAGCAGGGCTACTCCAGCCAAACAAGATACCGGAGTGGAAGTGGGATGAAATAGGAATGGATTTCATCGTCGGATTACCCCGATCACAACGTGGGAATGACGCCATATGGGTCATCACAGACCGACTAACCAAAGTTGCTCATTTCATTCCTCTGAAGACTACCTACTCCACACAAAGGCTGGCAAAGCTTTATCTCTCTCATATAGTTTGCTTGCACGGAGTCCCAAAGACTATAATATCAGACCGAGGCACCCAATTTGTCTCCAAATTTTGGGATCACCTACAACAAGCTCTGGGCACGCAACTAGCCTTCAGTACAGCATACCACCCTCAGACTGATGGACAAACGGAACGTGTGAACTAAATCCTAGAGGATATGCTAAGAGCCTGTGTGCTCACCTATGGATCCAGATGGGAAGAGAGTTTGCCGTATGCCGAATTTGCTTACAACAACAGTTACCAAGCCAGCTTGCAAATGGCACCCTTTGAAGCATTGTACGGACGGAGGTGTCGTACCCCACTGAATTGGTCAGAAACAGGTGACAGCCGTATCTTCGGCCCAGACATGCTTAAAGAGGCCGAGGAGAAAGTTAAACAAATCCGGGACAGACTCAAGACAGCACAGAGCCGCCAAAAGAGCTACTATGATCAGAAGCACCGTGAGGTCAGCTTTGAACCCGGTGATTCCGTATACCTCCGAGTATCTCCTATGAGGGGTCTACAACGGTTCAAAATTAAGGGGAAGCTAGCCCCAAGATTTATTGGACCATTTTGTGTAAAGGCACGAAGAGGCACGGTAGCCTACCAACTAGACCTCCCCAAGGAGCTGTCAGACGTCCATGACGTGTTCCACGTCTCACAGTTAAGAAAATGTGTGAGCAACCCAGAAAAGCATGTACCTCATGAGGACATTGATATGCAACCAGATCTCACCTACAGAGAAAGGCCAGTAAAGATTTTAGAAGAGTCTGAACGGAGGACCCGTCAGAAAACGACAAAGTTTTTCAGGGTTCAGTGGAGCAACCACACTGAGGATGAAGCTACATGGGAAAGGGAAGATTTCCTTCGGGCAGAGTATCCATATCTATTTGAGGATCAGCAGAAATCTCGAGGACGAGATTTTTCCTAAGGGGGTAGGTGTTGTGACACCCAAGTTTTTATTTGGATTTTTTCAAAGATTTTATTTGACTTGAGGGGAGTGATTTAAATTTTTCTTCAAGAGAACTCTCACTCTCAAATATTTTTCTTTATGGCAAAAGTTTTATTTGGATTCAACCAAGATCTGTCTTTGGTCTTGGAGGTTCTTGCTTTTCACTTGGACTCAAGACAAAATATTTTCACTTGGGAAATGACTTTTGAAAATCTCCTTGAAATTTGCACTATGGCTTTTGGAAAATCCTTTGCCACTTTCAACAATTCCTTCTTGCCATGGCCTTAGTGCAAATCCCCTCTCCTAACCCTTTCCTCACCTTTGGATCATGTTTGGCATCAAATCCAGCAAGTTGAACCTCCCCATGTATCTATTTCCATTTAAATCTTATTCAAACAAATTTCTGCCTTCTCTTCTAGCACTTGGAGATTTACAAAGGAACTCCACTTTCTGTCTTGATTTTTGCCACCAAACCTTTTTCCCCTCCTAGTCCTTTGAACCCTCAACCAAGAACCATGAAGATCCACTGGTCTTCAGTTCAAAATTTTCAAACTACACCTGCTGCAAGTTTGGACCAGATTTGTCAAATTTGGTGAAATTCATTCAAAACCTTCTCCAAAAATTCCAAGTAAAATCAGGCAGCCTCTGGGTGCATTGAGTGGTCACCTCACCAAGTTACAGCTCCAGAAAAATTCATCTCATTGCAAAATCTTTCTGTCGAACACCTGCAGTGCACTGTCTATGTCAAGTTCAGAAAGTTCAGAGATCACTGCAGTGGCCTGCTGTCGTTTTCTTCAGAGAAGGACGTCGATCTCGCCAGTACCACCGCGTCGCCTTGCTCCTCGTCCCCGCCCTCTTGTTCCTGCACCGCACGAACGCCTGGCGCCTTGCGGGCGTCGGCGACGAGCAGCAGAAGGTGCGCCGCCCCGTGACCGACGCCGGCGGCGGCTTTGCGGACGCCAGCGGGAGACACGGCGCCGACGACGCCACCCAGCGCCGCCCAAACCACCGGAGCTCGCCGCGTGGCCTTCCACTCCCCCGAACGCGCTGCCGCTCTCGTCGTGAACCGCAGGGCGCGGAGCGCGCTCTCTGCCGCCGTTGAGCCCGTGCGGTCACCTCACCGTGGACCGACGCCATTACGCCAAGACCGACCCCGTTTAGCTGTGAAACGACTCCAGTAACCTCCACTGATGCTGCCTGGCCACTCAAACCTCCTGCCAATCCACTGCTCCGCCGTAATCGCTCGCCGGAGATTCTCCGTTCACGGCCACCCCGTCGATCTGCCTATAAATAGAGGCCCCGAGCTTCAACTCGAGCACCCACCATCCCTGCACTCCCCCTAGAGCAAGCCTAGCCACTGGTAGAGCCCCGAGGAGGTCTCCTTCCTCGACTCCGGCCGCCGCGACCCGCCACGGGATCCAGCCCGATTCGCCCCCGTGTGTGCTCCTCCGCCTCCATTCTCTTGCCAGTAGCTTCACCTTGCATCCCTCGTTCTGACCCGCGCCTCAATTCGTAGTTTGCAGCCCTCCACCGGAGTTCCCCATCCTCACCCGAGCCGCCGTCCGCCGGAGATAGTGTCGCCGTCGACGTGGTGCTCCCCGTTGGACGAGTCCACCACCCACCGACGCGGAAGAAGACGCTGAAGCTCTTGGTACCCTCCGTTTCTCCTAACTCGCCGTGGTTCGACGCCGGCGTCCACCGCAGTCTTCGGGCGCCGGCGAGCTTTTTAAACCTGACAGGTGGACCCCGCCTGTCAGCCTCTATTCTATTCTCCTTCGAACCGTTTTCTGTTGGCGCCTTCGGGCAAATACGTTTTCTCCTTTGCGCTTGCGCATTCCCAACCGAAGCGTTTTCTGTTTTCTCAGTTAAAACCCTGGAACTTTTCTGTTTCATTACAGATAAGTCCCTGGACAGAAACCTTTATAACTTTTTAATAAAAAGGAATTTTTGAGTGATTCTTTTTCTGACAATCTTCAAATTTTGTCTAGTTTTTTATGGGATTTATTTGAAAATTATTTGGAAAAGTTTCTGTGCAAGTGTTGGTTTTCACGTTAGTACCCGTTTCGTGATTGCCGTAGGTTCCGGAAGAGGTGAAGGAGCCGCGAACTTCGCCGAGCTAGACTCCGACTTCTCCGAACCAGGCAAGCATGTTTTGAACATTTGATATGACAGGTGTTTTGCATGTTCGCGTGAAAGTTTGTGCGTGGCATATGAGTGTCGGTAAATACCTCGTTGCTTGTAAGGCAACGACCCGGTTGTTCCAAAGTCGCGATGATCTCTGATGAGAGATGGCCTAATCATGTGGTGACATGAAGGGCAGCAAGGTGGTACTGTTGTAGCATACCAGCCTTGCGTCATCCGACTTTCTCCGACGTTAACGTGGTTGGAGCCACGTTATCGTTCCTTTCCCGCATGTTCCAAAGTTGCGATGATCTCTGATGAGAGATGGCCTAATCATGTGGTGACATGAAGGGCAGCAAGGTGGTACTGTTGTAGCATACCAGCCTTGCGTCATCCGACTTTCTCCGACGTTAACGTGGTTGGAGCCACGTTACCGTTCTTTCCCCTTTCCGTGCTACCACATGTCTCATTGCCAGGATGCGGTTTAGTAAGTTGGTAACCTCTTTCCGTGTACACACCAAACAGAGAGGCCGGGATGATGGTACCTTGGCCCAGGATTAAAGCCAGTCATCCGGTCAGGGGGCATGGGTGTTTCCGGTTGGGACCGAGAGGGGGGGCACCCCCTTAGAGCGCGCGTATAGAAATTTGATCCCATGCTACGCGAGGTTGTAGCCTCCCCGTCTCAAGGTTTTTCTTGAATGTTGCCGAGGGTGATCCCTGGCTTCGGATGGTTGAATTGGGTGTGTACTGGTTAGACGTGTTTCTTCCAAAACACCGTAGACGGAACTAGTCCCCGTGACTACTGAAATCCGTTGGCTGTGGTTAAGTACAAACTCTGCAGAGTCAATTCTTTCCAAATCATCGTATCCATGATCAAGTAGTGTAAACATTATATCCATATCTATCCGTGTGAAAAACTTGTCCCCGGTGAACAAGCTCAAGTGGTAAATCCAGTTTTATTGTTATTCCTGTGGATGGACTAACTTTATATTTGTCGCATGCTTGTGATAATTTATGTTCCCGAACGATTGTATTATTGAGCTGTGATATAAGCCCTTTATGTGACGTCGCGCAGACGTCCGACTGTGGCTTGTACTTGTTTCTTACTTTAAATATAAGCACTTTATGTGATGTTGCACAGACGTCCGACTGTGGCATGCACTGTCTTTATTTTCTGTTGCAAGCCCTTTATGTGGTGTCGCCTCGACACCCGACTGTGGCATTATTATTCCGCATTTTCCGCTCGAGGAGTCTTTCAGACACTCGTTTGGCACCCGCATTATTATTCCGCATTTTCCGCTCGAGGAGTCTTTCAGACACTCGTTTGGCACCAGTATTATTATTCCGCATTTTCCGCTCGAGGAGTCTTTCAGACACTCGTTTGGCACCAGTATTATTATTCCGCATTTTCCGCTCGAGGAGTCTTTCAGACATTCGTTTGGCACCAATATTATTATTCCGCATTTTCCACTCAAGGAGTCTTTCAGACACTCGTTTGGCACCAGTATTACTATTCTGCAGTTTCCGCTCGAGGCGTCATTCAGACCCTCGCTTGGCACCCAGTATTTATTATGTCTATGTCTGATCGCACTGGTTAACTTGTTCATGTGCTTCATGCTTACATTTGTTATACCTTATGTCCGAACTGTCTTGCGAGTACTTTCATAGTACTCACCTGGCTTGTTGATTTGGCCAGATGTTGACGAAGGCGATCTCTTGGATGAAGAGTTTGATAGCGCGTCCGATGCCTAGAGGAGTCCCAGTCAGTCCTGCGCGATCCCGGATATTGGTCACTTGTATTGTATACGCTTCCGCCACCCGCTATAAGTCTTCTCGAGCCTCACTCCACCACCGTTATTATCGTGAGTTAGTAGTTTGCCACCCTACCCGCCGTCTTGTTTTAGCGGCGGGCATGTAATAAATTGTTGGGCAGTCTCTGCTCAACCTTGTATTATATTTAGTACTCCTGGTATTTTTCTTCTGTGACCAAGATATTGTCTACCAGTGAGAAGGAATTCTTCCTCGCTGGTCCGTAAAAGGGATTGGTCTCTCAATAATTATTTTATTGAAAAACCGGTCGTGACAATTTTTCCACACTACGCCAGTGTACCACACTGTGGTTTTACATCACTTACTGCCCTCTCACTGTAGCCGTTTTGTTTTTGTGCAATTGAAGGATTTCTTTGATAAAAACAAATTAATTTCAAAACAATTCTTGTTCAAAACAACTTTTAACAAATCTCGAGGACGAGATTTTTCTTAAGGGGGGTAGTGTTGTGACACCCCAAAATTTTGGCCTTGTTTTATCTATTAAAATGTTGCGAGGAAATAAAACTTTTCCATTTGTCAAGATTTACCCTTTTGTTATTATGGATTTTTACTTCAAGTGGAAAAACTCTCAAAGAGTGGATGTTGAACTTGAATACTCTCTATGATGAAACAATTATTTAGTGGATTCAAATGTTGCAAGATTTATTTTCTCAGAGTTTTATTCTTTTAAAATGATTTCTTTTTCATTTGGAGCCTGTTTTGCACTGCAACCACTTGACAAATGCATTTAAAATTTCCACCAAAATTTGGGGATGACATGTGATGTTCCCACATCACTTTTATGCAAAATACCTTTTGGCCATTGGGGATTTTGAGCTCTACACCAACTTTTCCAATCTGGTCCAGTAGGCACTTTTGCACTACAACCCATTTAAATATTTCTTTAAAAATTCATCCAAGTGTTTGGAGATGTCAGTCGATGCATACAATTCATCTTCAAGCAAAAACCCAGTGATGTTCTTTGAAAAATTTGAGTGGATCAACCTCTTTTGCATTCTGGCCCAATTTGGTGATTTGTACTGCAACCATATTTTTCCTTGCTCTAGTAACCCTGAGCTTTTTCCTACTTGTAGCCCTCCCTTCAAAACCCTTAAGTCCAGGAGAGTGGACTCATTAGAGGTTTTTAAGTGCATGCTTTAAACCCTTTTTCTTTCTGTCCAAAACTGGAGTTTTGCAAAACTTGCACTAACAAGTTTCTGGTTTTGCCCAAGTGATCTTACCACCATCTCCTGCATCTAAAGAGACCCTGATCTGGAGACTTTGGCCACTCCAAGAGTTGCCTAAGTGCTTTTGGCATTCTGTCGAACACCTGGTGTGCACAGTCTGTTTTGGCATGAGTTCTTTGTTTGCACTATGATCTTGCTCCAATGACCCAACAACCTTGTCCACTGAGCTCCTAGCCACCCCTACCCTTGTTCTGTTCTTTGCCAGCCTCACCCAAGCTCTCAAGAGCGCGCTGGCATTGCGTCGAACACCTGCCGTGCGTGCTCTGGGCGCGCCCAGAGCGCACGTTTTGCACGCACGCGCACTGAGCCGACACGCCGCACTGCCGCACTTGACGTGACCCGTCCCTGGCCCCTACTGCATCGTTGAACCGCGCACTAGCCCGCTCCCTGCTCCACGGCATCTCTGGCGCCCTGCAGCGCTGCTGGCAGCGCCCTTGGTGGCACGCCGGCGTCGGCAGCGGCCTCTGCCATGTTCGGCACCGCCCAAACCACACCAGCGCGCCAGCTGCCCCTGGGAATAGCTCGATCTTATCCCAAAGCTCGTCGGAACGCATTCGTCGCCGCCACGACGCCCTGCAGCTACAGAAACGGCTGTCGCCGGCGATCTTATCTTCTGCCGCCGCAGAGCCAGCCTTGTCACGCTATAAAAGGGGACCCCGAGCCCCTCCGAGAACTCAGGCGACATCAGACCCTCCTCGTAGAGCTCCCCTAGCAGTAGATTGACCGGAGAGGACCGTCTTCACCAACTCCGGCCAGTTCGGCCGCCGCCAAACTCCGGTGCGATACGTCGCAGCCAGCCACCCTTTCGCCCAACCAACGCCACCAGTAGTTTCCTCTAGTCCATGCGGAGCTGCCCAACTACCCAAGCTCGATCGGGGATCACCGGAGCCCAAAGATCACTTCGCCACCGTAGCCCCCTCCGCCGCGGAGCTCGCCGCCGGCGACTCCTCCCACCTCCGACGGCCCAGCGACCACCTAGGGGACCGCCTCGGTCTGGCCGTTCCATCCCCGCCCTTGGATGCCCGTGAGGCGCTGCCGTTCGTCGACGGCAATCGCCGGAGCCCCGCCCCCGTCGGGCAGAAGAGAGGAGAAGGAGGGAAGAACGGTCAAACCTGACCAGTGCGCCCTCTGGACCCACTGTCAGTGACCCGCGCGGCCGTCCTCTCTCTGTTTAAGTGAAGGCGCATAACTCCCGAGTGTGTCTCCTCTGCTGCGAAAGCGTATTTCTTCTGAATCGTTTTCTTTTCTGGTTTTATTTAAAAAACAGAGTTTGACCAGACTTTGACCAGCTATAACTTTTAAAATAGAGCTCCAAATGAGTTGATTCTTTTTCCTACCTCTCTCAAATTTCATCTAGTTTATTTTAAGGTTTATTTCAAAAATATTTGAGACAACTTTTGGTACTGTGTTTGAAATATTTGTTATTTGTATATTTTGCAAAATAGGATTTTGGAGAAAAGGGAAAGCTTCCAAAAAGTGCATCCTTTGCATACTCTTGAAGGCAAGCATTTCTGAACTCTGGCATAATATTTTGTTGTGGTGTTCTAATACGATCACAACACCTTTTGACTTGGAGTATGCGTTAGCATTATGTATCGGTATAGTCTCGTACATGAGCACACTTTGGAGTTGTTTTGTGATCAGAGATGGATACACTAGTGACTTGGATCATCCTCGTAAGCTCCTCATGCATACTGGAAGGAAGCCGGGAGAGTCGTGGTCTTGGGTAGACACGAGCTTGTCCCTAGTCCCTCGTCGAGACGAGTATGTCCGGTCTGGCATGGTGAGGCTTGAGGAGTGGTGATTCATTTCACAAGTGGTAATATTGTTGGAGGATACTTGGACCACCTGTGTCGGTCGTAGATCGAGTCTTGATCAGTAGCTTCCCTATTTGTTGGTACCACCACTTGCCCCGGTCGCAGACGGGGTATGGTTCAGTAGGTTGTCAACCCCTTACCAAAGCACACACCGTACAGAGAGGCCATGGTGGAAGATACCGGGTGCATCCGGTAGGCAGGCCACCTGGTCCGGGGGCATGGGTGTTTCCGGTTGGGACCGAGAGGGGGGGCACCCCCTTAGAGCGCGCGAATAGAAATTTGATCCCATGCTACGTCGAGGTTGTAGCCTCCCCACTTAGAGTTTTGCTTGGCAGGTGTCGTGGGTGATTCCAGACACCGGTGAGTTAAGCTGGTGTGTGCAGGTCAGGCGTGTTTTCAATTAAAAGACCGTAGACGGAATTAGTCCCGATGGACTAAGTAAACCCGTCACTCGTGGGAAAATGGTAATCCCTCTGCAGAGGATATATCCTGTTGGATAGTCATGTTCTTGAGTAAGGACCATAGTTTGAGTTGAATCTAGCAACGGTATTCGGATGGAGAATGATTTAACTAGAACTCAGTGACGGTTTTCGGATGGAGACACGGCTAACTGGATCATAGTACGGTTTTCGGATGGAGATACGGCTTGATTAGACCAGATTATCGATTTTCGGATGGAGAAACGACTGAACTAAATATTGTTTATGATTATGGCGCATATGGATTGTGATCTTTATTATTTTGGACTAACCATTTATATTATGTATTTTTATTGAGTATCCCTGGGATGGTTCTACCTCCTGGATATTCACCGTGATTATTCTCTTATAAGCCCTTTCTGTGGTGTCGCTCAGACGCCCGACTGCGGCATGCTTGTTGTTCATTTATCTTTTATAAGCCCTTTATGTGGTGTCGCCCCGACGCCCGACTGCGGCATTATTATCCTTGCAGTTTCCTCTCGAGGAGTCATTCAGACCCTCGCTTGGCACCAGTATTACTATTCTTGCAGTTTCCTCTCGAGGAGTCATTCAGACCCTCGTTTGGCACCCAGTACTTTACTTTGGATTATTTTTTAACCACATGTGTGCATCTTGGATTTTCCTGGTCAGCTGTTTTTGTGGGAAATGGAGTCCCATAGACGCAGATGTATCCAACCGCTTCCGCCCTCAACCATTAGAAACCAAGTGTTGTACTCCTAGGCCTAATGGTCTTGTACTACATATTTTTGTACCTCGCTTGGAATTCTTGTATCAAGTTGGTGCCTCATCAGCTAACAGTAATCCTGGGGCTGGTGGGCACAGGGCCGTTTTTCTGGGAAATTATATCCCGAAAACCCGGTCGTGACATATGAGTGACATACGTTTCCAAATTTCTTATATTATATATGGGATGGAATACACCAAGATTAAGGTGTAGCTCGGCAACATCAAAGTAATACACCACCGGATTAAATTATTACAGATGTAACGCACTAGAGTTTCCCTTTGTATATTCACTGGCAATTTGTTGTTTCGTGGTACTCGAAGCGCTTTTTAATTTCACCATCTCCATCCACATCGTTTAGGGTTCTCTCTTTTCTTAATACTGGTGTTTCTTTCCAGGAGGCACTGAAAGAACCGATTCTAGGAACAACTCAAAAATCATCGAGTTTTACCGCCCGAATAATTGAATGTTTTTGTGTATAAATAGTGAAATATATGTCTATGACCAGCATAACATCACATATGGTAGTGTGTGTATGTTTGTGTGTGTGTGTACTCAGTCATATATGCAAGGTCTTGTTGAACTAAAAATTGATGTATTTGACAATTTCATTTCATATTGTACCCAAACTGGGCAAATACATAAATCTCAAAAAAAATTAAATACACGTAAATAATACATATAGCACGGAAACAAGGTAAATACATAAATCAAGAAAAATATCATATACATGTGAATCGTAAATATAGCACCGAGACAGGACAAATACATAAAGTTGTGAAAATATCAAATACAAGCGAGTGGTGGCTTATTTTAATTAGCAGCAACTCTACCACCAAGAGAACAACGCACACATCTACGTTTCCGCATGTCTGCGTGTACATAGCTTAATGCAAGGTCTTAATGGCATAGCTCACACATCAGACCAAGTGATCTTGAACACTCCAATTTTCTCCTTGAGCCCCAACGCCTTCCACACGGCCGGTGACGCGTCTACGTCATTGTATGGGCACGGTGGCTCGAAGTTGTGCTCGGCGTCGCAGCCGTACACCGAGTCACACTCATCGACGACCTTGGCCAGCACGGCACGCCCGTTCCCGTTGATGCGGATCATCTTGTTGCACCTGCGCTTGCCGTCCAGGCGCAGCCACCCCGTGGACAACGCCACCACCAGCTCGGTGTCCTTGTGGAAGCGGTTGTCGCAGAACGATTTGCCGCCGCCGTCTCCACCTCGTGCGAAGCTGTTCAGAGTTAGGATCGCCGGCGTGTCGGCCGACACCGGGGGCGAGCACCTGAATTGCGGGTAGCGGTGACCGTCTTTACAGCAGACCGAGCCGTGATCCCTGTTGCAGTCGCCGGATTTGCCATGCAGGAAGCCACTGATGTGGCACCTGTCACGAAGATGTTTGGTCTCTGTAGTAACGTCCGCGCTGCTGCCCACAGACACGGAGACACCATGGACGCGTAGCTGTGACAGGAACATCACGAGAGCAAACATAGCTAATAGCTTCTTCAAGTTAGCCATGTCTGTGGGGTACTCACCTTGCATGCAAATCTGCAATTTGTGCTTGTGCGTTTGTGAGGATATATTGGTTGATCCATGTTCTTTATATAGGGCCCAAGCCCCAAGGAACAACAACTGGGTTATCTAAGTCAGTCTCATTTCTTCGGTTTTGTAACCCAGAGATGGTTGATGTTCTCCAACCTTCGGGCTTGTAACATTTGGGCGTGCAACATATACTTTTAAACAACCGTCTCTTCTTTATTTTGTTGAATGAACTTTTGGCATGGAGCTTCAATTAATAGTCGAGGTGGAGACATGCGTGAACGTGCGAGTGAATGACATGCACAGTGACGTAGTGTAAGTAACTAGTTGAGACTATCTATATCAAGAGTGATGTACGTTTCCTACTTGTATAATATCTGGGGGATGGAAGCCGGCAAGATTAAGGTCTAGCTCGGTAACATCAGAATAATATAAAGATAGATTGAATTGTTACAAATGTAACTCACTTGTGATTAACCTTGTATCTAGTTTTTCTTGTAATTTTCTATTTGGTGTTACTCAAAGCGCTTTGTAATTCCAGCAGCTACCTTCCACGCCCTTCTCCATACCAGGTGTTTTTTGGGAGGCACCGAAAGAATCGGTTTTTGGAAAAACTCGGAAATCTCGGTATTTTACCACCCATAAAATTCAAATGAATTTTGAATTCTATTTTATTGGGTATAAATATAAGTATGTTACCTGTAAATCATCAAATATGGTAGAGCATGCCTTGGTGGGAAATACCCTTTAGTTCGTGGGTGTATATACACCTCACATAGAAAATAATAATGATATTAATAAGTCACAAAAGTTTGGAATTTTTTTTTGCAATAAATTTCACTTTCTTTTGCACTAATTGTGTCTCTTTCTTTGGTTTTGCAACCAACAGATGGTTGGTGTTCTGCAACCTTCGGGCTTATAACAACTGGCGTGCAACAAATATTTTTAAAGAGCCGCCTTCTTTGTTTCACTGAATGGAATTTTGGCATGGAGCTTCCACTAATAGTCATTTTTGAATAACCGAATGAATGAAATTCACGGGAAAGTAGTGCAACTAACTAACTAGTTTATATATCCGTATGAATGACATACGTTTCCAATTTCTTATATTATATATGGGATGGAATACACCAAGATTAAGGTGTAGCTTGGCAACATCAAAGTAATACACCACCGGATTAAATTATTACTGATGTAACGCACTAGAGTTTCCCTTTGTATATTCACTGGCAATTTGTTGTTTCGTGGTACTCAGAGCGCTTTTTAATTTCACCATCTCCATCCACATCGTTTAGGGTTCTCTCTTTTCTTAATACTGGTGTTTCTTTCCAGGAGGCACTGAAAGAACCGATTCTAGGAACAACTCAAAAATCATCGAGTTTTACCACCCAAATAATTCAATGTTTTTGTGTATAAATAGTGAAATATATGTCTATGACCAGCATAACATCACATATGGTAGTGTGTGTATGTTTGTGTGTGTGTACTCAGTCATATATGCAAGGTCTTGTTGAACTAAAAATTGATGTATTTGCCAATTTCTTTTCATATTGTACCCAAACTAGGCAAATACATAAATCTCAAAAAAAAATACACGTAAATAATACATATAGCACGTAAACAAGGTAAATACATAAATCAAGAAAAATATCATATACATGTGAATCGTAAATATAGCACCGAGACAGGACAAATACATAAGGTTGTGAAAATATCAAATACAAGCGAGTGGTGGCTTATTTTAATTAGCAGCAACTCCACCACCAAGAGAACAACGCGCACATCTACGTTTCCGCATGTCTGCATGTACATAGCTTAATGCAAGGTCTTAATGGCATAGCTCACACATCAGACCAAGTGATCTTGAACACTCCAATCTCCTCCTTGAGCCCCAACGCCTTCCACACGGCCGGTGACGCGTCTACGTCGTTGTATGGGCACGGTGGCTCGAAGTTGTGCTCGGCGTCGCAGCCGTACACCGAGTCACACTCATCGACGACCTTGGCCAGCACGGCACGCCCGTTCCCGTTGATGCGGATCATCTTGTTGCACCTGCGCTTGCCGTCCAGGCGCAGCCACCCCGTGGACAGCGCCACCACCAGCTCGGTGTCCTTGTGGAAGCGGTTGTCGCAGAACGATTTGCCGCCGCCGTCTCCACCTCGTGCGAAGCTATTCAAAGTTAGGATCGCCGGTGTGTCGGCCGACACCGGGGGCGAGCACCTGAATTGCGGGTAGCGATGACCATCTTTACAACAGACCGAGCCGTGATCCCTGTTGCAGTCGCCGGATTTGCCATGCAGGAAGCCACTGATGTGGCACCTGCCGCGAAGATGTTTGGTCTCTGTAGTAACGTTCGCGCTGCTGCCCACAGACACGGAGACACCATGGACGCGGAGCTGTGACAGGAACATCACGAGAGCAAACATAGCTAATAGCTTCTTCAAGTTAGCCATGTCTGTGAGGTACTCACCTTGCTTGCAAATCTGCAATTTGTGCTTGTGCGTTTGTGAGGATATATTGGTTGATCCATGTTCTTTATATAGGGCCCAAGCCCCAAGGAACAACAACTGGGTTATCTAAGTCAGTCTCATTTCTTCGGTTTTGTAACCCAGAGATGGTTGATGTTCTCCAACCTTCGGGCTTGTAACATTTGGGCGTGCAACATATACTTTTAAACAACCGTCTCTTCTTTATTTTGTTGAATGAACTTTTGGCATGGAGCTTCAATTAATAGTCGAGGTGGAGACATGCGTGAACGTACGAGTGAATGACATGCACAGTGAAGTAGTCTAAGTAACTAGTTGAGACTATCTATATCAAGAGTGATGTACGTTTCCTACTTGTATTATATCTTGGGATGGAAGCCGCCAAGATTAAGGTCTAGCTCGGTAACATCAGAATAATATAAAGATAGATTGAATTGTTACAAATGTAACTCACTTGTTATTAACCTTGTATCTAGTTTTTCTTGTAATTTTCTATTTGGTGTTACTCAAAGCGCTTTGTAATTCCTGCAGCTACCTTCCACGTCCTTCTCCATACCAGGTGTTTTTTGGGAGGCACCGAAAGAATCGGTTTTTGGAAAAACTCCGAAATCTCGGTATTTTACCGCCCATAGAATTCAAATGAATTTTGTATTCTGTTTTATTGGGTATAAATATAAGTATGTAACCTGTAAATCATCAAATATGGTAGAGCATGCCCTGGTGGGAAATACCCTTTAGTTCGTGGGTGTATATACACCTCACATAGAAAATAATAATGATATTAATAAGTCACAAAAGTTTGGAAATTTTTTTGCAATAAATTTGACTTTCTTTTGCACTAATTGTGTCTCTTTCTTTGGTTTTGCAACCAACAGATGGTTGGTGTTCTGCAACCTTCAGGCTTATAACAACTGGGCGTGCAACAAATATTTTTAAAGAGCCGCCTTCTTTGTTTCACTGAATGGAATTTTGGCATGGAGCTTCCACTAATAGTCATTTTTGAATAATCGAATGAATGAAATTCACGGGAAAGTAGTGCAACTAACTAACTAGTTTATATATCCGTATGAGTGACATACGTTTCCAAATTTCTTATATTATATATGGGATGGAATACACCAAGATTAAGGTGTAGCTCGGCAACATCAAAGTAATACACCACCGGATTAAATTATTACAGATGTAACGCACTAGAGTTTCCCTTTGTATATTCACTGGCAATTTGTTGTTTCGTGGTACTCAAAGCGCTTTTTAATTTCAACATCTCCATCCACATCGTTTAGGGTTCTCTCTTTTCTTAATAAGTGTGTTTCTTTCCAGGAGGCACTGAAAGAACCGATTCTAGGAACAACTCAAAAATCATCGAGTTTTACCGCCCGAAGAATTCAATGTTTTTGTGTATAAATAGTGAAATATATGTCTATGACCAGCATAACATCACATATGGTAGTGCGTGTGTGTTTGTGTGTGTGTGTACTCAGTCATATGTGCAAGGTCTTGTTGAACTAAAAATTGATGTATTTGCCAATTTCATTTCATATTGTACCCAAACTGGGCAAATACATAAATCTCAAAAAAAATTAAATACACGTAAATAATACATATAGCACGGAAACAAGGTAAATACATAAATCAAGAAAAATATCATATACATGTGAATCGTAAATATAGCACCGAGACAGGACTAATACATAAAGTTGTGAAAATATCAAATACAAGCGAGTGGTGGCTTATTTTAATTAGCAGCAACTCCACCACCAAGAGAACAACACACACATCTACGTTTCCGCATGTCTGCATGTACATAGCTTAATGCAAGGTCTTAATGGCATAGCTCACACATCAGACCAAGTGATCTTGAACACTCCAATCTTCTCCTTGAGCCCCAACGCCTTCCACACGGCCGGTGACGCGTCTACGTCGTTGTATGGGCACGGTGGCTCGAAGTTGTGCTCGGCGTCGCAGCCGTACACCGAGTCACACTCATCGACGACCTTGGCCAGCACGGCACGCCCGTTCCCGTTGATGCGGATCATCTTGTTGCACCTGCGCTTGCCGTCCAGGCGCAGCCACCCCGTGGACAGCGCCACCACCAGCTCGGTGTCCTTGTGGAAGCGGTTGTCGCAGAACGATTTGCCGCCGCCGTCTCCACCTCGTGCGAAGCTGTTCAGAGTTAGGATCGCCGGCGTGTCGGCCGACACCGGGGGCGAGCACCTGAATTGCGGGTAGCGGTGACCGTCTTTACAGCAGACCGAGCCGTGATCCCTGTTGCAGTCGCCGGATTTGCCATGCAGGAAGCCACTGATGTGGCACCTGCCGCGAAGATGTTTGGTCTCTGTAGTAACGTTCGCGCTGCTGCCCACAGACACGGAGACACCATGGACGCGGAGCTGCGACAGGAACATCACGAGAGCAAACATAGCTAATTGCTTCTTCAAGTTAGCCATGTCTGTGAGGTACTCACCTTGCTTGCAAATCTGCAATTTGTGCTTGTGCGTTTGTGAGGATATATTGGTTGATCCATGTTCTTTATATAGGGCCCAAGCCCCAAGGAACAACAACTGGGTTATCTAAGTCAGTCTCATTTCTTCGGTTTTCTAACCCAGAGATGGTTGCTGTTCTCCAACCTTCGGGCTTGTAACATTTGGGCGTGCAACATATACTTTTAAAAAACCGTCTCTTCTTTATTTTGTTGAATGAACTTTTGGCATGGAGCTTCAATTAATAGTGGAGGTGGAGACATGCGTGAAAGTACGAGTGAATGACATGCACAGTGAAGTAGTGTAAGTAACTAGTTGAGACTATCTATATCAAGAGTGATGTACGTTTCCTACTTGTATTATATCTGGGGATGCAAGCCGCCAAGATTAAGGTCTAGCTCGGCAACATCAGAATAATATAAAGATAGATTGAATTGTTACAAATGTAACTCACTTGTGATTAACCTTGTATCTAGTTTTGCTTGTAATTTTCTATTTGGTGTTACTCAAAGCGCTTTGTAATTCCAGCAGCTACCTTCCACGCCCTTCTCCATACCAGGTGTTTTTTTGGGAGGCACCGAAAGAATCGGTTTTTGGAAAAACTCAGAAATCTCGGTATTTTACCGCCCATAGAATTCAAATGAATTTTGTATTCTATTTTATTGGGTATAAATATAAGTATGTAACCTGTAAATCATCAAATATGGTAGAGCATGCCCTGGTGGGAAATACCCTTTAGTTCGTGGGTGTATATACACCTCACATAGAAAATAATAATGATATTAATAAGTCACAAAAGTTTGGAATTTTTTTGCAATAAATTTGACTTTCTTTTGCACTAATTGAGTCTCTTTCTTTGGTTTTGCAACCAACAGATGGTTGGTGTTCTGCAACCTTCGGGCTTATAACAATTGGGCGTGCAACAAATATTTTTAAACAACCGCTTTCTTTGTTCACTGAATGGAATTTTGGCATGGAGCTTCCACTAATAGTCATTTGTGAATAACCGAGTGAATGAAATTCACGGGAAAGTAGTGCAACTAACTAACTAGTTGATACTATCCGTATGAGTGACATACGTTTCCAATTTCTTATATTACATATGGGATGGAATCCACCAAGATTAAGGTGTAGCTCGGCAACATAAAAGTAAATACACCACCGGATTAAATTATTACATATGTAACGCACTAGAGTTTCCCTTTGTATATTCACTGGCAATTTGTTGTTTCGTGGTACTCAAGCCGCTTTTTAATTTCAACATCTCCATCCACATCGTTTAGGGTTATCTCTTTTCTTAATACTGGTGTTTCTTTCCAGGAGGCACTGAAAGAACCGATTCTAGGAACAACTCAAAAAGCATCGAGTTTTACCGCCCGAAGAATTCAATGTTTTTGTGTATAAATAGTGAAATATATGTCTATGACCAGCATAACATCACATATGGTAGTGCGTGTGTGTTTGTGTGTGTGTGTACTCAGTCATATGTGCAAGGTCTTGTTGAACTAAAAATTGATGTATTTGCCAATTTCATTTCATATTGTACCCAAACTGGGAAAATACATAAATCTCAAAAAATATTAAATACATGTAAATAATACATATAGCACGGAAACAAGGTAAATACATAAATCAAGAAAAATATCATATACATGTGAATCGTAAATATAGCACCGAGACAGGACTAATACATAAAGTTGTGAAAATATCAAATACAAGCGAGTGGTGGCTTATTTTAATTAGCAGCAACTCCACCACCAAGAGAACAACGCACACATCTACGTTTCCGCATGTCTGCATGTACATAGCTTAATGCAAGGTCTTAATGGCATAGCTCACACATCAGACCAAGTGATCTTGAACACTCCAATCTTCTCCTTGAGCCCCAACGCCTTCCACACGGCCGGTGACGCGTCTACGTCGTTGTATGGGCACGGTGGCTCGAAGTTGTGCTCGGCGTCGCAGCCGTACACCGAGTCACACTCATCGACGACCTTGGCCAGCACGGCACGCCCGTTCCCGTTGATGCGGATCATCTTGTTGCACCTGCGCTTGCCGTCCAGGCGCAGCCACCCCGTGGACAGCGCCACCACCAGCTCGGTGTCCTTGTGGAAGCGGTTGTCGCAGAACGATTTGCCGCCGCCGTCTCCACCTCGTGCGAAGCTGTTCAGAGTTAGGATCGCTGGCGTGTCGGCCGACACCGGGGGCGAGCACCTGAATTGCGGGTAGCGGTGACCGTCTTTACAGCAGACCGAGCCGTGATCCCTGTTGCAGTCGCCGGATTTGCCATGCAGGAAGCCACTGATGTGGCACCTGCCGCGAAGATGTTTGGTTTCTGTAGTAACGTTCGCGCTGCTGCCCACAGACACGGAGACACCATGGACGCGGAGCTGTGACAGGAACATCACGAGAGCAAACATAGCTAATAGCTTCTTCAAGTTAGCCATGTCTGTGAGGTACTCACCTTGCTTGCAAATCTGCAATTTGTGCTTGTGCGTTTGTGAGGATATATTGGTTGATCCATGTTCTTTATATAGGGCCCAAGCCCCAAGGAACAACAACTGGGTTATCTAAGTCAGTCTCATTTCTTCGGTTTTGTAACCCAGAGATGGTTGATGTTCCGCAACCTTCGGGCTTGTAACATTTGGGCGTGCAACATATACTTTTAAACAACCGTCTCTTCTTTATTTTGTTGAATGAACTTTTGGCATGGAGCTTCAATTAATAGTCGAGGTGGAGACATGCGTGAACGTACGAGTGAATGACATGCACAGTGAAGTAGTCTAAGTAACTAGTTGAGACTATCTATATCAAGAGTGATGTACGTTTCCTACTTGTATTATATCTTGGGATGGAAGCCGCCAAGATTAAGGTCTAGCTCGGTAACATCAGAATAATATAAAGATAGATTGAATTGTTACAAATGTAACTCACTTGTGATTAACCTTGTATCTAGTTTTTCTTGTAATTTTCTATTTGGTGTTACTCAAAGCGCTTTGTAATTCCAGCAGCTACCTTCCACGCCCTTTTCGATACCAGTGTTTTTTTGGGAAGCACCAGAAGAATCGGTTTTTGTAAAAACTCAGAAATCTCGGTATTTTACCGTCCAAAGAATTCAAATGTATTTTGAATTCTAGTTTATTGGGTATAAATATAAGTATGTAACCTGTAAATCATCAAATCTGGTAGAGCATGCCCAGTGGCAAATACCCTTTAGTTCCATGGTGTATACACACCTCATATAGAAAAAATAGTAATACTAAAAACTCACAAAAGTTTGGAAGTTTTTTTACAATAAACTTGACTCCTTTTTGCACTAATTCAGTCTCTTTCTTCGATTTTGTAACCAACGGATGGTTGGTGTTATGCAACCTTCGGGCTTGAAACATCTGGGTGTGCAACAAATATTTTTAAGCAGCCGCCTTCTTTGTTTCAGTGAATGGAATTTTGGCAATGAGCATCCATTAATAGTCATTTGTGGACATCCGAGTGAATTTCGTAGTGCAACTAACTAACTAGTTTAGACTATCCGTATGAGTGAGATACGTTCCTAAATCATATATTATATATGGGACGGAATCCGCCAAGATTAAGGTGTAGCTCGCAACATCAAAGTAATACACCATCTGATTAAATTATTACAAATGTAACTCACTAGAATTTTACCTTTATCTAATTCCCCTTGGCAATTTGTTGTTTCGTGGTACTCAAAGCGCTTCGGTAATTTCACTAGTTCCCTCCATATCGTTTAGGGTTCTTTTTTTTCTCAGTACCGGTGCTTCTTTCCAAGAGGCGCGAAAAGAACCGGTTCTTGGAACATCTCAGAAATCATCGAGTTTTACCACCCGAAAATTCCAAGTTTTTGTCTATAAATAGTGAAATATATGTCTATGACCTGCATAACATCACGTATGGTAGTGTGTGCGTGTATGCATGTGTGTTTGTTCGTGTGTGTGTGTGTGTGGTGTGTGTGTGTGTGTGCTCAGTCATATATGCAAGGTCTTGTTGAACTAAAAATTGATGTATTTGCCAATTTCATTTCATATTGTACCCAAACTGGGCAAATACATAAACCTCAAAAAAATTTAAATACACGTAAATAATACATATAGCACGGAAACAAGGGAAATACATAAATCAAGAAAAATATCATATACATGCGAATCGTAAATATAGCACCGAGACAGGACAAATACATAAAGTTGTGAAAATATCAAATACAAGCGAGCGGTGGCTTATTTTAATTAGCAGCAACTCCACCACCAAGAGAACAACGCACACATCTACGCTTCTGCATGTCTGCGTGTACATAGCTTAATGCAAGGTCTTCATGGCATAGCTCACACATCAGACCAAGTGATCTTGAACACTCCAATCTCCTCCTTGAGCCCCAGCGCCTTCCACACGGCCGGTGACGCGTCTACGTCGTTGTATGGGCACGGTGGCTCGAAGTTGTGCTCGGCGTCGCAGCCGTACACCGAGTCGCACTCGTCGACGACCTTGGCCAGCACGGCACGCCCGTTCCCGTTGATGCGGATCATCTTGTTGCACCTGCGCTTGCCGTCCAGGCGCAGCCACCCCATGGACAGCGCCACCACCAGCTCGGTGTCCTTGTGGAAGCGGTTGTCGCAGAACGATTTGCCGCCGCCGTCTCCACCTCGTGCGAAGCTGTTCAGAGTTAGGATCGCCGGCGTGTCGGCCGACACCGGGGGCGAGCACCTGAATTGCGGGTAGCGGTGACCGTCTTTACAGCAGACCGAGCCGTGATCCCTGTTGCAGTCGCCGGATTTGCCATGCAGGAAGCCACTGATGTGGCACCTGCCGCGAAGATGTTTGGTCTCTGTAGTAACGTTCGCGCTGCTGCCCACAGACACGGAGACACCATGGACGCGGAGCTGTGACAGGAACATCACGAGAGCAAACATAGCTAATAGCTTCTTCAAGTTAGCCATGTCTGTGAGGTACTCACCTTGCTTGCAAATCTGCAATTTGTGCTTGTGCGTTTGTGAGGATATATTGGTTGATCCATGTTCTTTATATAGGGCACAAGCCCCAACGAACAACCCATGCAACTGGGTATCTAATTCAGTCTCGTTTCTTCGGTTTTGTAACCCAGAGATGGTTGATGTTCTGCAACCTTCGGGCTTGTAGCATTTGGGCGTGCAACATATACTTTTAAACAACCGTCTCTTCTTTATTTTAGTGAACGAACTTTTGGCATGGAGCTTCCATTAATAGTCGAGGTGGAGACATGCGTGAACATCCGAGTGAATGACATTCACAGTGAAGTAGTGTAAGTAACTAGTTGAGACTATCTGTATCAAGAGTGATGTACGTTTCCTACTTGTATTATATCTGGGGATGGAAGCCGCCAAGATTAAGGTCTAGCTTGGTAATATCAAAATAATATAAAGACAGATTGAATTGTTACAAATGTAACTCACTTGTGATTAACCTTGTATCTAATTTTTCTTGTAATTTTCTATTTGGTGTCACTCAAAGCGCTTTGTAATTCAGCAACTACCTTCCACGCCCTTTTCGATATCAGGTGTTTTTTTGGGAAGCACCAGAAGAATCGGTTTTTGTAAAAACTCAGAAATCTCGGTATTTTACCGTCCAAAGAATTCAAATGTATTTTGAATTCTAGTTTATTGGGTATAAATATAAGTATGTAACCTGTAAATCATCAAATCTGGTAGAGCATGCCCAATGGCAAATACCCTTTAGTTCCATGGTGTATACACACCTCATATAGAAAAAATAGTAATACTAAAAACTCACAAAAGTTTGGAAGTTTTTTTTACAATAAACTTGACTCACTTTTGCACTAATTCAGTCTCTTTCTTCGATTTTGTAACCAACAGATGGTTGGTGTTATGCAACCTTCGGGCTTGAAACATCTGGGTGTGCAACAAATATTTTTAAGCAGCCGCCTTCTTTGTTCCAGTGAATGGAATTTTGGCAATGAGCATCAATTAATAGTCATTTGTGGACATCCGAGTGAATTTCCGTAGTGCAACTAACTAACTAGTTTAGACTATCCGTATGAGTGAGATACGTTCCTAATATCATATATTATATATGGACGGAATCCGCCAAGATTAAGGTGTAGCTCAGCAACATCAAAGTAATACACCATCTGATTAAATTATTACAAATGTAACTCACTAGAATTTACCTTTATCTAATTCCCTTGCAATTTGTTGTTTCGTGGTACTCAAAGCGCTTCGTAATTTCACTAGTTCCCTCCATATCGTTTAGGGTTCTTTTTTTTCTCAGTACCGGTGCTTCTTTCCAAGAGGCGCGAAAAGAACCGGTTCTTGGAACATCTCAGAAATCATCGAGTTTTACCACCCGAAGAATTCAAAGTTTTTGTCTATAAATAGTGAAATATATGTCTATGACCTGCATAACATCACATATGGTAGTGTGCGCGTGTATGCATGTGTGTTTGTTCGTGTGTGTGTGTGTGTGTGTGTGTGTGTGTGTGGCGCTCAGTCATATATGCAAGGTGTTGTTGAACTACAAATTGATGTATTTGCCAATTTCATTTCATATTGTACCCAAACTGGGCAAATACATAAATCTCAAAAAAATTAAATACACGTAAATAATACATATAGCACGGAAACAAGGTAAATACATAAATCAAGAAAATATCATATACATGTGAATCGTAAATATAGCACCGAGACAGGACTAATACATAAAGTTGTGAAAATATCAAATACAAGCGAGTGGTGGCTTATTTTAATTAGCAGCAACTCCACCACCAAGAGAACAACGCACACATCTACGTTTCCGCATGTCTGCGTGTACATAGCTTAATGCAAGGTCTTAATGGCATAGCTCACACATCAGACCAAGTGATCTTGAACACTCCAATCTCCTCCTTGAGCCCCAGCGCCTTCCACACGGCCGGTGACGCGTCTACGTCGTTGTATGGGCACGGTGGCTCGAAGTTGTGCTCGGCGTCGCAGCCGTACACCGAGTCGCACTCATCGACGACCTTGGCCAGCACGGCACGCCCGTTCCCGTTGATGCGGATCATCTTGTTGCACCTGCGCTTGCCGTCCAGGCGCAGCCACCCCGTGGACAGCGCCACCACCAGCTCGGTGTCCTTGTGGAAGCGGTTGTCGCAGAACGATTTGCCGCCGCCGTCTCCACCTCGTGCGAAGCTGTTCAGAGTTAGGATCGCCGGCGTGTCGGCCGACACCGGGGGCGAGCACCTGAATTGCGGGTAGCGGTGACCGTCTTTACAGCAGACCGAGCCGTGATCCCTGTTGCAGTCGCCGGATTTGCCATGCAGGAAGCCACTGATGTGGCACCTGCCGCGAAGATGTTTGGTCTCTGTAGTAACGTTCGCGCTGCTGCCCACAGACACGGAGACACCATGGACGCGGAGCTGTGACAGGAACATCACGAGAGCAAACATAGCTAATAGCTTCTTCAAGTTAGCCATGTCTGTGAGGTACTCACGTTGCTTGCAAATCTGCAATTTGTGCTTGTGCGTTTGTGAGGATATATTGGTTGATCCATGTTCTTTATATAGGGCACAAGCCCCAACGAACAACAACTGCTCATGCAACTGGGTATGCTAATTCAGTCTCGTTTCTTCGGTTTTGTAACCCAGAGATGGTTGATGTTCTGCAACCTTCGGGCTTGTAGCATTTGGGCGTGCAACATATATTTTTAAACAGCCGTCTCTTCTTTATTTTAGTGAGCGAACTTTTGGCATGGAGCTTCTATTAATAGTCGAGGTGGAGACATGCGTGAACATCCGAGTGAATGACATTCACAGTGAAGTAGTGTAAATAACTAGTTGAGACTATCTGTATCAAGAGTGATGTACGTTTCCTACTTGTATTATATCTATGGGATGGAAGCCGCCAATATTAAGGTCTAGCTTGGTAATATCAAAATAATATAAAGACATATTGAATTGTTACAAATGTAACTCACTTGTGATTAACCTTGTATCTAATTTTTCTTGTAATTTTCTATTTGGTGTTACACAAAGCGCTTTGTAATTCCAGCAGCTACCTTCCACGCCCTTTTCGATATCAGGTGTTTTTTTGGGAAGCACCAGAAGAATCGGTTTTTGTAAAAACTCAGAAATCTCGGTATTTTACCGTCCAAAGAATTCAAATGTATTTTGAATTCTAGTTTATTGGGTATAAATATAAGTATGTAACCTGTAAATGATCAAATCTGGTAGAGCATGCCCAATGGCAAATACCCTTTAGTTCCATGGTGTATACACACCTCATATAGAAAAAATAGTAATACTAAAAACTCACAAAAGTTTGGAAGTTTTTTTTACAATAAACTTGACTCACTTTTGCACTAATTCAGTCTCTTTCTTCGATTTTGTAACCAACAGATGGTTGGTGTTATGCAACCTTCGGGCTTGAAACATCTGGGTGTGCAACAAATATTTTTAAGCAGCCGCCTTCTTTGTTGCAGTGAATGGAATTTTGGCAATGAGCATCAATTAATAGTCATTTGTGGACATCCGAGTGAATTTCGTAGTGCAACTAACTAACTAGTTTAGACTATCCGTATGAGTGAGATACGTTCCTAATATCATATATTATATATGGGACGGAATCCGCCAAGATTAAGGTGTAGCTCAGCAACATCAAAGTAATACACCATCTGATTAAATTATTACAAATGTAACTCACTAGAATTTACCTTTATCTAATTCCCTTGCAATTTGTTGTTTCGTGGTACTCAAAGCGCTTCGTAATTTCACTAGTTCCCTCCATATCGTTTAGGGTTCTTTTTTTTCTCAGTACCGGTGCTTCTTTCCAAGAGGCGCGAAAACAACCGGTTCTTGGAACATCTCAGAAATCATCGAGTTTTACCACCCGAAGAATTCAAAGTTTTTGTCTATAAATAGTGAAATATATGTCTATGACCTGCATAACATCACATATGGTAGTGTGTGCGTGTATGCATGTGTGTTTGTTCGTGTGTGTGTGTGTGTGTGTGTGTGTGTGTGCTCAGTCATATATGCAAGGTGTTGTTGAACTACAAATTGATGTATTTGCCAATTTCATTTCATATTGCACCCAAACTGGGCAAATACATAAATCTCAAAAAATATTAAATACACGTAAATAATACATATAGCACGGAAACAAGGTAAATACATAAATCAAGAAAAATATCATATACATGTGAATCGTAAATATAGCACCGAGACAGGACAAATACATAAAGTTGTGAAAATATCAAATACAAGCGAGTGGTGGCTTATTTTAATTAGCAGCAACTCCACCACCAAGAGAACAACGCACACATCTACGCTTCCGCATGTCTGCGTGTACATAGCTTAATGCAAGGTCTTCATGGCATAGCTCACACATCAGACCAAGTGATCTTGAACACTCCAATCTGCTCCTTGAGCCCCAGCGCCTTCCACACGGCCGGTGACGCGTCTACGTCGTTGTATGGGCACGGTGGCTCGAAGTTGTGCTCGGCGTCGCAGCCGTACACCGAGTCGCACTCGTCGACGACCTTGGCCAGCACGGCATGCCCGTTCCCGTTGATGCGGATCATCTTGTTGCACCTGCGCTTGCCGTCCAGGCGCAGCCACCCCGTGGACAGCGCCACCACCAGCTCGGTGTCCTTGTGGAAGCGGTTGTCGCAGAACGATTTGCCGGCGCCGTCTCCACCTCGTGCGAAGCTGTTCAGAGTTAGGATCGCTGGCGTGTCGGCCGACACCGGGGGCGAGCACCTGAATTGCGGGTAGCGGTGACCGTCTTTACAGCAGACCGAGCCGTGATCCCTGTTGCAGTCGCCGGATTTGCCATGCAGGAAGCCACTGATGTGGCACCTGCCGCGAAGATGTTTGGTCTCTGTAGTAACGTTCGCGCTGCTGCCCACGGACACGGAGACACCATGGACGCGGAGCTGTGACAGGAACATCACGAGAGCAAACATAGCTAATAGCTTCTTCAAGTTAGCCATGTCTGTGAGGTACTCACGTTGCTTGCAAATCTGCAATTTGTGCTTGTGCGTTTGTGAGAATATATTGGTTGATCCCTGTTCTTTATATAGGGCCCAAGCCCCAAGGAATAACAACTGGGTTATCTAAGTCAGTCTCATTTCTTCGGTTTTGTAACCCAGAGATGGTTGATGTTCTGCAACCTTCGGGCTTGTAACATTTGGGCGTGCAACATATACTTTTAAACAACCGTCTCTTCTTTATTTTAGTGAATGAACTTTTGGCATGGAGCTTCCATTAATAGTCGAGGTGGAGACATGCGTGAACGTACGAGTGAATGACATGCACAGTGAAGTAGTCTAAGTAACTAGTTGAGACTATCTATATCAAGAGTGATGTACGTTTCCTACTTGTATTATATCTTGGGATGGAAGCCGCCAAGATTAAGGTCTAGCTCGGTAACATCAGAATAATATAAAGATAGATTGAATTGTTACAAATGTAACTCACTTGTGATTAACCTTGTATCTAGTTTTTCTTGTAATTTTCTATCTGGTGTTACTCAAAGCGCTTTGTAATTCCAGCAGCTACCTTCCACACCCTTCTCCATACCAGGTGTTTTTTTGGGAGGCACCAGAAGAATCGGTTTTTGGAAAAACTCAGAAATCTCGGTATTTTACCGCCCAAAGAATTCAAATGTATTTTGAATTCTAGTTTTATTGGGTATAAATATAAGTATGTAACCTGTAAATCATCAAATATGGTAGAGCATGCCCTGCTGGGAAATACCCTTTAGTTCGTGGTGTATATACACCTCACATAGAAAATAATAATGATATTAATAAGTCACAAAAGTTTGGAATTTTTTTCGCAATAAATTTGACTTTCTTTTGCACTAATTGTGTCTCTTTCTTTGGTTTTGCAACCAACGGATGGTTGGTGTTCTGCAACCTTCGGGCTTATAACAACTGGGCGTGCAACAAATATTTTTAAAGAGCCGCCTTCTTTGTTTCACTGAATGGAATTTTGGCATGGAGCTTCCACTAATAGTCATTTGTGAATAACCGAGTGAATGAAATTCACGGAAAGTAGTGCAACTAACTAACTAGTTTATACTATCCGTATGAGTGACATACGTTTCCAAATTTCTTATATTACATATGGGATGGAATCCACCAAGATTAAGGTGTAGCTCGGCAACATCAAAGTAAATACACCACTGGATTAAATTATTACATATGTAACGCACTAGAGTTTCCCTTTGTATATTCACTGGCAATTTGTTGTTTCGTGGTACTCAAAACGCTTTTTAATTTCAACATCTCCATCCACATCGTTTAGGGTTATCTCTTTTCTTAATACTGGTGTTTCTTTCCAGGAGGCACTGAAAGAACCGATTCTAGGAACAACTCAAAAAGCATCGAGTTTTACCGCCCGAAGAATTCAATGTTTTTGTGTATAAATAGTGAAATATATGTCTATGACCAGCATAACATCACATATGGTAGTCTGTGTGTGTTTGTGTGTGTGTGTACTCAGTCATATATGCAAGGTCTTGTTGAACTAAAAATTGATGTATTTGCCAATTTCATTTCATATTGTACCCAAACTGGGCAAATACATAAACCTCAAAAAAATTTAAATACACGTAAATAATACATATAGCACGGAAACAAGGTAAATACATAAATCAAGAAAAATATCATATACATGTGAATCGTAAATATAGCACCGAGACAGGACAAATACATAAAGTTGTGAAAATATCAAATACAAGCGAGTGGTGGCTTATTTTAATTAGCAGCGACTCCACCACCAAGAGAACAACGCACACATCTACGCTTGCGCATGTCTGCGTGTACATAGCTTAATGCAAGGTCTTCATGGCATAGCTCACACATCAGACCAAGTGATCTTGAACACTCCAATCTCCTCCTTGAGCCTCAACGCCTTCCACACGGCCGGTGACGCGTCTACGTCGTTGTATGGGCACGGTGGCTCGAAGTTGTGCTCGGCGTCGCAGCCGTACACCGAGTCACACTCGTCGACGACCTTGGCCAGCACGGCACGCCCGTTCCCGTTGATGCGGATCATCTTGTTGCACCTGCGCTTGCCGTCCAGGCGCAGCCACCCCGTGGACAGCGCCACCACCAGCTCGGTGTCCTTGTGGAAGCGGTTGTCGCAGAACGATTTGCCGCCGCCGTCTCCACCTCGTGCGAAGCTGTTCAGAGTTAGGATCGCCGGCGTGTCGGCCGACACCGGGGGCGAGCACCTGAATTGCGGGTAGCGGTGACCGTCTTTACAGCAGACCGAGCCGTGATCCCTGTTGCAGTCGCCGGATTTGCCATGCAGGAAGCCACTGATGTGGCACCTGCCGCGAAGATGTTTGGTCTCTGTAGTAACGTTCGCGCTGCTGCCCACAGACACGGAGACACCATGGACGCGGAGCTGTGACAGGAACATCACGAGAGCAAACATAGCTAATAGCTTCTTCAAGTTAGCCATGTCTGTGAGGTACTCACGTTGCTTGCAAATCTGCAATTTGTGCTTGTGCGTTTGTGAGGATATATTGGTTGATCCATGTTCTTTATATAGGGCCCAAGCCCCAAGGAACAACAACTGCCATGCACTGGGTATCTAATTCAGTCTCATTTCTTCGGTTTTGTAACCCAGAGATGGTTGATGTTCTGCAACCTTCGGGCTTGTAACATTTGGGCGTGCAACATATACTTTTAAACAACCGTCTCTTCTTTATTTTGTTGAATGAACTTTTGGCATGGAGCTTCAATTAATAGTCGAGGTGGAGACATGCGTGAACGTACGAGTGAATGACATGCACAGTGAAGTAGTGTAAGTAACTAGTTGAGACTATCTGTATCAAGAGTGATGTACGTTTCCTACTTGTATTATATCTGGGGGATGGAAGCCGCCAAGATTAAGGTCTAGCTCGGCAACATCAGAATAATATAAAGATAGATTGAATTGTTACAAATGTAACTCACTTGTGATTAACCTTGTATCTAGTTTTGCTTGTAATTTTCTATTTGGTGTTACTCAAAGCGCTTTGTAATTCCAGCAGCTACCTTCCACGCCCTTCTCCATACCAGGTGTTTTTTGGGAGGCACCGAAAGAATCGGTTTTTGGAAAAACTCAGAAATCTCGGTATTTTACCGCCCATAGAATTCAAATGAATTTTGTATTCTATTTTATTGGGTATAAATATAAGTATGTAACCTGTAAATCATCAAATATGGTAGAGCATGCCCTGGTGGGAAATACCCTTTAGTTCGTGGGTGTATATACACCTCACATAGAAAATAATAATGATATTAATAAGTCACAAAAGTTTGGAATTTTTTTCGCAATAAATTTGACTTTCTTTTGCACTAATTGTGTCTCTTTCTTTGGTTTTGCAACCAACAGATGGTTGGTGTTCTGCAACCTTCGGGCTTATAACAACTGGGCGTGCAACAAATATTTTTAAAGAGCCGCCTTCTTTGTTTCACTGAATGGAATTTTGGCATGGAGCTTCCACTAATAGTCATTTGTGAATAACCGAGTGAATGAAATTCACGGGAAAGTAGTGCAACTAACTAACTAGTTTATACTATCCGTATGAGTGACATACGTTTCCAAATTTCTTATATTACATATGGGATGGAATCCACCAAGATTAAGGTGTAGCTCGGCAACATCAAAGTAAATACCCCACTGGATTAAATTATTACATATGTAACGCACTAGAGTTTCCCTTTGTATATTCACTGGCAATTTGTTGTTTCGTGGTACTCAAAACGCTTTTTAATTTCAACATCTCCATCCACATCGTTTAGGGTTATCTCTTTTCTTAATACTGGTGTTTCTTTCCAGGAGGCACTGAAAGAACCGATTCTAGGAACAACTCAAAAAGCATCGAGTTTTACCGCCCGAAGAATTCAATGTTTTTGTGTATAAATAGTGAAATATATGTCTATGACCAGCATAACATCACATATGGTAGTCTGTGTGTGTTTGTGTGTGTGTGTACTCAGTCATATATGCAAGGTCTTGTTGAACTAAAAATTGATGTATTTGCCAATTTCATTTCATATTGTACCCAAACTGGGCAAATACATAAACCTCAAAAAAAATTTAAATACACATAAATAATACATATAGCACGGAAACAAGGTAAATACATAAATCAAGAAAAATATCATATACATGTGAATCGTAAATATAGCACCGAGACAGGACAAATACATAAAGTTGTGAAAATATCAAATACAAGCGAGTGGTGGCTTATTTTAATTAGCAGCGACTCCACCACCAAGAGAACAACGCACACATCTACGTTTGCGCATGTCTGCGTGTACATAGCTTAATGCAAGGCCTTAATGGCATAGCTCACACATCAGACCAAGTGATCTTGAACACTCCAATCTCCTCCTTGAGCCCCAACGCCTTCCACACGGCCGGTGACGCGTCTACGTCGTTGTATGGGCACGGTGGCTCGAAGTTGTGCTCGGCGTCGCAGCCGTACACCGAGTCACACTCATCGACGACCTTGGCCAGCACGGCACGCCCGTTCCCGTTGATGCGGATCATCTTGTTGCACCTGCGCGTGCCGTCCAGGCGCAGCCACCCCGTGGACAGCGCCACCACCAGCTCGGTGTCCTTGTGGAAGCGGTTGTCGCAGAACGATTTGCCGCCGCCGTCTCCACCTCGTGCGAAGCTGTTCAGAGTTAGGATCGCCGGCGTGTCGGCCGACACCGGGGGCGAGCACCTGAATTGCGGGTAGCGGTGACCGTCTTTACAGCAGACCGAGCCGTGATCCCTGTTGCAGTCGCCGGATTTGCCATGCAGGAAGCCACTGATGTGGCACCTGCCGCGAAGATGTTTGGTCTCTGTAGTAACGTTCGCGCTGCTGCCCACAGACACCGAGACACCATGGACGCGGAGCTGTGACAGGAACATCACGAGTGCAAACATAGCTAATAGCTTCTTGAAGTTAGCCATGTCCGTGAGGTACTCACCTTGCTTGCAAATCTGCAATTTGTGCTTGTGCGTTTGTGAGGATATATTGGTTGATCCATGTTCTTTATATAGGGCCCAAGCCCCAAGGAACAACAACTGGGTTATCTAATTCAGTCTCATTTCTTCGGTTTTGTAACCCAGAGATGGTTGATGTTCTGCAACCTTCGGGCTTGTAACATTTGGGCGTGCAACATATACTTTTAAACAACCGTCTCTTCTTTATTTTGTTGAATGAACTTTTGGCATGGAGCTTCAATTAATAGTCGAGGTGGAGACATGCGTGAAAGTACGAGTGAATGACATGCACAGTGAAGTAGTGTAAGTAACTAGTTGAGACTATCTATATCAAGAGTGATGTACGTTTCCTACTTGTATTATATCTGGGGATGCAAGCCGCCAAGATTAAGGTCTAGCTCGGCAACATCAGAATAATATAAAGATAGATTGAATTGTTACAAATGTAACTCACTTGTGATTAACCTTGTATCTAGTTTTGCTTGTAATTTTCTATTTGGTGTTACTCAAAGCGCTTTGTAATTCCAGCAGCTACCTTCCACGCCCTTCTCCATACCAGGTGTTTTTTGGGAGCACCGAAAGAATCGGTTTTTGGAAAAACTCAGAAATCTCGGTATTTTACCGCCCATAGAATTCAAATGAATTTTGTATTCTATTTTATTGGGTATAAATATAAGTATGTAACCTGTAAATCATCAAATATGGTAGAGCATGCCCTGCTGGGAAATACCCTTTAGTTCGTGGGTGTATATACACCTCACATAGAAAATAATAATGATATTAATAAGTCACAAAAGTTTGGAATTTTTTTCGCAATAAATTTGACTTTCTTTTGCACTAATTGTGTCTCTTTCTTTGGTTTTGCAACCAACGGATGGTTGGTGTTCTGCAACCTTCGGGCTTATAACAACTGGGCGTGCAACAAATATTTTTAAAGAGCCGCCTTCTTTGTTTCACTGAATGGAATTTTGGCATGGAGCTTCCACTAATAGTCATTTGTGAATAACCGAGTGAATGAAATTCACGGGAAAGTAGTGCAACTAACTAACTAGTTTATACTATCCGTATGAGTGACATACGTTTCCAAATTTCTTATATTACATATGGGATGGAATCCACCAAGATTAAGGTGTAGCTCGGCAACATCAAAGTAAATACCCCACTGGATTAAATTATTACATATGTAACGCACTAGAGTTTCCCTTTGTATATTCACTGGCAATTTGTTGTTTCGTGGTACTCAAAACGCTTTTTAATTTCAACATCTCCATCCACATCGTTTAGGGTTATCTCTTTTCTTAATACTGGTGTTTCTTTCCAGGAGGCACTGAAAGAACCGATTCTAGGAACAACTCAAAAAGCATCGAGTTTTACCGCCCGAAGAATTCAATGTTTTTGTGTATAAATAGGGAAATATATGTCTATGACCAGCATAACATCACATATGGTAGTCTGTGTGTGTTTGTGTGTGTGTGTACTCAGTCATATATGCAAGGTCTTGTTGAACTAAAAATTGATGTATTTGCCAATTTCATTTCATATTGTACCCAAACTGGGCAAATACATAAACCTCAAAAAAAATTTAAATACACATAAATAATACATATAGCACGGAAACAAGGTAAATACATAAATCAAGAAAATATCATATACATGTGAATCGTAAATATAGCACCGAGACAGGACAAATACATAAAGTTGTGAAAATATCAAATACAAGCGAGTGGTGGCTTATTTTAATTAGCAGCGACTCCACCACCAAGAGAACAACGCACACATCTACGTTTGCGCATGTCTGCGTGTACATAGCTTAATGCAAGGCCTTAATGGCATAGCTCACACATCAGACCAAGTGATCTTGAACACTCCAATCTCCTCCTTGAGCCTCAACGCCTTCCACACGGCCGGTGACGCGTCTACGTCGTTGTATGGGCACGGTGGCTCGAAGTTGTGCTCGGCGTCGCAGCCGTACACCGAGTCACACTCATCGACGACCTTGGCCAGCACGGCACGCCCGTTCCCGTTGATGCGGATCATCTTGTTGCACCTGCGCTTGCCGTCCAGGCGCAGCCACCCCGTGGACAGCGCCACCACCAGCTCGGTGTCCTTGTGGAAGCGGTTGTCGCAGAACGATTTGCCGCCGCCGTCTCCACCTCGTGCGAAGCTGTTCAGAGTTAGGATCGCCGGCGTGTCGGCCGACACCGGGGGCGAGCACCTGAATTGCGGGTAGCGGTGACCGTCTTTACAGCAGACCGAGCCGTGATCCCTGTTGCAGTCGCCGGATTTGCCATGCAGGAAGCCACTGATGTGGCACCTGCCGCGAAGATGTTTGGTCTCTGTAGTAACGTTCGCGCTGCTGCCCACAGACACCGAGACACCATGGACGCGGAGCTGTGACAGGAACATCACGAGTGCAAACATAGCTAATAGCTTCTTGAAGTTAGCCATGTCCGTGAGGTACTCACCTTGCTTGCAAATCTGCAATTTGTGCTTGTGCGTTTGTGAGGATATATTGGTTGATCCATGTTCTTTATATAGGGCCCAAGCCCCAAGGAACAACAACTGGGTTATCTAATTCAGTCTCATTTCTTCGGTTTTGTAACCCAGAGATGGTTGATGTTCTGCAACCTTCGGGCTTGTAACATTTGGGCGTGCAACATATACTTTTAAACAACCGTCTCTTCTTTATTTTGTTGAATGAACTTTTGGCATGGAGCTTCAATTAATAGTCGAGGTGGAGACATGCGTGAACGTACGAGTGAATGACATGCACAGTGAAGTAGTGTAAGTAACTAGTTGAGACTATCTATATCAAGAGTGATGTACGTTTCCTACTTGTATTATATCTGGGGGATGCAAGCCGCCAAGATTAAGGTCTAGCTCGGCAACATCAGAATAATATAAAGATAGATTGAATTGTTACAAATGTAGCTCACTTGTGATTAACCTTGTATCTAGTTTTTCTTGTAATTTTCTATTTGGTGTTACTCAAAGCGCTTTGTAATTCCAGCAGCTACCTTCCACGCCCTTCTCCATACCAGGTGTTTTTTGGGAGGCACCGAAAGAATCGGTTTTTGGAAAAACTCAGAAATCTCGGTATTTTACCGCCCATAGAATTCAAATGAATTTTGTATTCTATTTTATTGGGTATAAATATAAGTATGTAACCTGTAAATCATCAAATATGGTAGAGCATGCCCTGCTGGGAAATACCCTTTAGTTCGTGGGTGTATATACACCTCACATAGAAAATAATAATGATATTAATAAGTCACAAAAGTTTGGAATTTTTTTCGCAATAAATTTGACTTTCTTTTGCACTAATTGTGTCTCTTTCTTTGGTTTTGCAACCAACGGATGGTTGGTGTTCTGCAACCTTCGGGCTTATAACAACTGGGCGTGCAACAAATATTTTTAAAGAGCCGCCTTCTTTGTTTCACTGAATGGAATTTTGGCATGGAGCTTCCACTAATAGTCATTTGTGAATAACCGAGTGAATGAAATTCACGGGAAAGTAGTGCAACTAACTAACTAGTTTATACTATCCGTATGAGTGACATACGTTTCCAAATTTCTTATATTACATATGGGATGGAATCCACCAAGATTAAGGTGTAGCTCGGCAACATCAAAGTAAATACCCCACTGGATTAAATTATTACATATGTAACGCACTAGAGTTTCCCTTTGTATATTCACTGGCAATTTGTTGTTTCGTGGTACTCAAAACGCTTTTTAATTTCAACATCTCCATCCACATCGTTTAGGGTTATCTCTTTTCTTAATACTGGTGTTTCTTTCCAGGAGGCACTGAAAGAACCGATTCTAGGAACAACTCAAAAAGCATCGAGTTTTACCGCCCGAAGAATTCAATGTTTTTGTGTATAAATAGTGAAATATATGTCTATGACCAGCATAACATCACATATGGTAGTCTGTGTGTGTTTGTGTGTGTGTGTACTCAGTCATATATGCAAGGTCTTGTTGAACTAAAAATTGATGTATTTGCCAATTTCATTTCATATTGTACCCAAACTGGGCAAATACATAAACCTCAAAAAAAATTTAAATACACATAAATAATACATATAGCACGGAAACAAGGTAAATACATAAATCAAGAAAAATATCATATACATGTGAATCGTAAATATAGCACCGAGACAGGACAAATACATAAAGTTGTGAAAATATCAAATACAAGCGAGTGGTGGCTTATTTTAATTAGCAGCGACTCCACCACCAAGAGAACAACGCACACATCTACGTTTGCGCATGTCTGCGTGTACATAGCTTAATGCAAGGCCTTAATGGCATAGCTCACACATCAGACCAAGTGATCTTGAACACTCCAATCTCCTCCTTGAGCCTCAACGCCTTCCACACGGCCGGTGACGCGTCTACGTCGTTGTATGGGCACGGTGGCTCGAAGTTGTGCTCGGCGTCGCAGCCGTACACCGAGTCACACTCATCGACGACCTTGGCCAGCACGGCACGCCCGTTCCCGTTGATGCGGATCATCTTGTTGCACCTGCGCGTGCCGTCCAGGCGCAGCCACCCCGTGGACAGCGCCACCACCAGCTCGGTGTCCTTGTGGAAGCGGTTGTCGCAGAACGATTTGCCGCCGCCGTCTCCACCTCGTGCGAAGCTGTTCAGAGTTAGGATCGCCGGCGTGTCGGCCGACACCGGGGGCGAGCACCTGAATTGCGGGTAGCGGTGACCGTCTTTACAGCAGACCGAGCCGTGATCCCTGTTGCAGTCGCCGGATTTGCCATGCAGGAAGCCACTGATGTGGCACCTGCCGCGAAGATGTTTGGTCTCTGTAGTAACGTTCGCGCTGCTGCCCACAGACACCGAGACACCATGGACGCGGAGCTGTGACAGGAACATCACGAGTGCAAACATAGCTAATAGCTTCTTGAAGTTAGCCATGTCCGTGAGGTACTCACCTTGCTTGCAAATCTGCAATTTGTGCTTGTGCGTTTGTGAGGATATATTGGTTGATCCATGTTCTTTATATAGGGCCCAAGCCCCAAGGAACAACAACTGGGTTATCTAATTCAGTCTCATTTCTTCGGTTTTGTAACCCAGAGATGGTTGATGTTCTGCAACCTTCGGGCTTGTAACATTTGGGCGTGCAACATATACTTTTAAACAACCGTCTCTTCTTTATTTTGTTGAATGAACTTTTGGCATGGAGCTTCAATTAATAGTCGAGGTGGAGACATGCGTGAACGTACGAGTGAATGACATGCACAGTGAAGTAGTGTAAGTAACTAGTTGAGACTATCTATATCAAGAGTGATGTACGTTTCCTACTTGTATTATATCTGGGGGATGCAAGCCGCCAAGATTAAGGTCTAGCTCGGCAACATCAGAATAATATAAAGATAGATTGAATTGTTACAAATGTAGCTCACTTGTGATTAACCTTGTATCTAGTTTTTCTTGTAATTTTCTATTTGGTGTTACTCAAAGCGCTTTGTAATTCCAGCAGCTACCTTCCACGCCCTTCTCCATACCAGGTGTTTTTTGGGAGGCACCGAAAGAATCGGTTTTTGGAAAAACTCAGAAATCTCGGTATTTTACCGCCCATAGAATTCAAATGAATTTTGTATTCTATTTTATTGGGTATAAATATAAGTATGTAACCTGTAAATCATCAAATATGGTAGAGCATGCCCTGCTGGGAAATACCCTTTAGTTCGTGGGTGTATATACACCTCACATAGAAAATAATAATGATATTAATAAGTCACAAAAGTTTGGAATTTTTTTCGCAATAAATTTGACTTTCTTTTGCACTAATTGTGTCTCTTTCTTTGGTTTTGCAACCAACGGATGGTTGGTGTTCTGCAACCTTCGGGCTTATAACAACTGGGCGTGCAACAAATATTTTTAAAGAGCCGCCTTCTTTGTTTCACTGAATGGAATTTTGGCATGGAGCTTCCACTAATAGTCATTTGTGAATAACCGAGTGAATGAAATTCACGGGAAAGTAGTGCAACTAACTAACTAGTTTATACTATCCGTATGAGTGACATACGTTTCCAAATTTCTTATATTACATATGGGATGGAATCCACCAAGATTAAGGTGTAGCTCGGCAACATCAAAGTAAATACCCCACTGGATTAAATTATTACATATGTAACGCACTAGAGTTTCCCTTTGTATATTCACTGGCAATTTGTTGTTTCGTGGTACTCAAAACGCTTTTTAATTTCAACATCTCCATCCACATCGTTTAGGGTTATCTCTTTTCTTAATACTGGTGTTTCTTTCCAGGAGGCACTGAAAGAACCGATTCTAGGAACAACTCAAAAAGCATCGAGTTTTACCGCCCGAAGAATTCAATGTTTTTGTGTATAAATAGTGAAATATATGTCTATGACCAGCATAACATCACATATGGTAGTCTGTGTGTGTTTGTGTGTGTGTGTACTCAGTCATATATGCAAGGTCTTGTTGAACTAAAAATTGATGTATTTGCCAATTTCATTTCATATTGTACCCAAACTGGGCAAATACATAAACCTCAAAAAAAATTTAAATACACATAAATAATACATATAGCACGGAAACAAGGTAAATACATAAATCAAGAAAAATATCATATACATGTGAATCGTAAATATAGCACCGAGACAGGACAAATACATAAAGTTGTGAAAATATCAAATACAAGCGAGTGGTGGCTTATTTTAATTAGCAGCGACTCCACCACCAAGAGAACAACGCACACATCTACGTTTGCGCATGTCTGCGTGTACATAGCTTAATGCAAGGCCTTAATGGCATAGCTCACACATCAGACCAAGTGATCTTGAACACTCCAATCTCCTCCTTGAGCCTCAACGCCTTCCACACGGCCGGTGACGCGTCTACGTCGTTGTATGGGCACGGTGGCTCGAAGTTGTGCTCGGCGTCGCAGCCGTACACCGAGTCACACTCATCGACGACCTTGGCCAGCACGGCACGCCCGTTCCCGTTGATGCGGATCATCTTGTTGCACCTGCGCGTGCCGTCCAGGCGCAGCCACCCCGTGGACAGCGCCACCACCAGCTCGGTGTCCTTGTGGAAGCGGTTGTCGCAGAACGATTTGCCGCCGCCGTCTCCACCTCGTGCGAAGCTGTTCAGAGTTAGGATCGCCGGCGTGTCGGCCGACACCGGGGGCGAGCACCTGAATTGCGGGTAGCGGTGACCGTCTTTACAGCAGACCGAGCCGTGATCCCTGTTGCAGTCGCCGGATTTGCCATGCAGGAAGCCACTGATGTGGCACCTGCCGCGAAGATGTTTGGTCTCTGTAGTAACGTTCGCGCTGCTGCCCACAGACACCGAGACACCATGGACGCGGAGCTGTGACAGGAACATCACGAGTGCAAACATAGCTAATAGCTTCTTGAAGTTAGCCATGTCCGTGAGGTACTCACCTTGCTTGCAAATCTGCAATTTGTGCTTGTGCGTTTGTGAGGATATATTGGTTGATCCATGTTCTTTATATAGGGCCCAAGCCCCAAGGAACAACAACTGGGTTATCTAATTCAGTCTCATTTCTTCGGTTTTGTAACCCAGAGATGGTTGATGTTCTGCAACCTTCGGGCTTGTAACATTTGGGCGTGCAACATATACTTTTAAACAACCGTCTCTTCTTTATTTTGTTGAATGAACTTTTGGCATGGAGCTTCAATTAATAGTCGAGGTGGAGACATGCGTGAACGTACGAGTGAATGACATGCACAGTGAAGTAGTGTAAGTAACTAGTTGAGACTATCTATATCAAGAGTGATGTACGTTTCCTACTTGTATTATATCTGGGGGATGCAAGCCGCCAAGATTAAGGTCTAGCTCGGCAACATCAGAATAATATAAAGATAGATTGAATTGTTACAAATGTAGCTCACTTGTGATTAACCTTGTATCTAGTTTTTCTTGTAATTTTCTATTTGGTGTTACTCAAAGCGCTTTGTAATTCCAGCAGCTACCTTCCACGCCCTTCTCCATACCAGGTGTTTTTTGGGAGGCACCGAAAGAATCGGTTTTTGGAAAAACTCAGAAATCTCGGTATTTTACCGCCCATAGAATTCAAATGAATTTTGTATTCTATTTTATTGGGTATAAATATAAGTATGTAACCTGTAAATCATCAAATATGGTAGAGCATGCCCTGCTGGGAAATACCCTTTAGTTCGTGGGTGTATATACACCTCACATAGAAAATAATAATGATATTAATAAGTCACAAAAGTTTGGAATTTTTTTCGCAATAAATTTGACTTTCTTTTGCACTAATTGTGTCTCTTTCTTTGGTTTTGCAACCAACGGATGGTTGGTGTTCTGCAACCTTCGGGCTTATAACAACTGGGCGTGCAACAAATATTTTTAAAGAGCCGCCTTCTTTGTTTCACTGAATGGAATTTTGGCATGGAGCTTCCACTAATAGTCATTTGTGAATAACCGAGTGAATGAAATTCACGGGAAAGTAGTGCAACTAACTAACTAGTTTATACTATCCGTATGAGTGACATACGTTTCCAAATTTCTTATATTACATATGGGATGGAATCCACCAAGATTAAGGTGTAGCTCGGCAACATCAAAGTAAATACCCCACTGGATTAAATTATTACATATGTAACGCACTACAGTTTCCCTTTGTATATTCACTGGCAATTTGTTGTTTCGTGGTACTCAAAACGCTTTTTAATTTCAACATCTCCATCCACATCGTTTAGGGTTATCTCTTTTCTTAATACTGGTGTTTCTTTCCAGGAGGCACTGAAAGAACCGATTCTAGGAACAACTCAAAAAGCATCGAGTTTTACCGCCCGAAGAATTCAATGTTTTGTGTATAAATAGTGAAATATATGTCTATGACCAGCATAACATCACATATGGTAGTCTGTGTGTGTTTGTGTGTGTGTGTACTCAGTCATATATGCAAGGTCTTGTTGAACTAAAAATTGATGTATTTGCCAATTTCATTTCATATTGTACCCAAACTGGGCAAATACATAAACCTCAAAAAAATTTAAATACACATAAATAATACATATAGCACGGAAACAAGGTAAATACATAAATCAAGAAAAATATCATATACATGTGAATCGTAAATATAGCACCGAGACAGGACAAATACATAAAGTTGTGAAAATATCAAATACAAGCGAGTGGTGGCTTATTTTAATTAGCAGCGACTCCACCACCAAGAGAACAACGCACACATCTACGTTTGCGCATGTCTGCGTGTACATAGCTTAATGCAAGGCCTTAATGGCATAGCTCACACATCAGACCAAGTGATCTTGAACACTCCAATCTCCTCCTTGAGCCTCAACGCCTTCCACACGGCCGGTGACGCGTCTACGTCGTTGTATGGGCACGGTGGCTCGAAGTTGTGCTCGGCGTCGCAGCCGTACACCGAGTCACACTCATCGACGACCTTGGCCAGCACGGCACGCCCGTTCCCGTTGATGCGGATCATCTTGTTGCACCTGCGCGTGCCGTCCAGGCGCAGCCACCCCGTGGACAGCGCCACCACCAGCTCGGTGTCCTTGTGGAAGCGGTTGTCGCAGAACGATTTGCCGCCGCCGTCTCCACCTCGTGCGAAGCTGTTCAGAGTTAGGATCGCCGGCGTGTCGGCCGACACCGGGGGCGAGCACCTGAATTGCGGGTAGCGGTGACCGTCTTTACAGCAGACCGAGCCGTGATCCCTGTTGCAGTCGCCGGATTTGCCATGCAGGAAGCCACTGATGTGGCACCTGCCGCGAAGATGTTTGGTCTCTGTAGTAACGTTCGCGCTGCTGCCCACAGACACCGAGACACCATGGACGCGGAGCTGTGACAGGAACATCACGAGTGCAAACATAGCTAATAGCTTCTTGAAGTTAGCCATGTCTGTGAGGTACTCACGTTGCTTGCAAATCTGCAATTTGTGTTTGTGCGTTTGTGAGGATATAATGGTTGATCCATGTTCTTTATATAGGGCCCAAGCCCCAAGGAACAACAACTGGGTTATCTAATTCAGTCTCATTTCTTCGGTTTTGTAACCCAGAGATGGTTGATGTTCTGCAACCTTCGGGCTTGTAACATTTGGGCGTGCAACATATACTTTTAAACAACCGTCTCTTCTTTATTTTGTTGAATGAACTTTTGGCATGGAGCTTCAATTAATAGTCGAGGTGGAGACATGCGTGAACGTACGAGTGAATGACATGCACAGTGAAGTAGTCTAAGTAACTAGTTGAGACTATCTATATCAAGAGTGATGTACGTTTCCTACTTGTATTATATCTTGGGATGGAAGCCGCCAAGATTAAGGTCTAGCTCGGTAACATCAGAATAATATAAAGATAGATTGAATTGTTACAAATGTAACTCACTTGTGATTAACCTTGTATCTAGTTTTTCTTGTAATTTTCTATCTGGTGTTACTCAAAGCGCTTTGTAATTCCAGCAGCTACCTTCCACACCCTTCTCCATACCAGGTGTTTTTTTGGGAGGCACCGAAAGAATCGGTTTTTGGAAAAACTCAGAAATCTCGGTATTTTACCGCCCATAGAATTCAAATGAATTTTGTATTCTATTTTATTGGGTATAAATATAAGTATGTAACCTGTAAATCATCAAATATGGTAGAGCATGCCCTGCTGGGAAATACCCTTTAGTTCGTGGGTGTATATACACCTCACATAGAAAATAATAATGATATTAATAAGTCACAAAAGTTTGGAATTTTCTTTGCAATAAATTTGACTTCTTTTGCACTAATTGTGTCTCTTTCTTTGGTTTTGCAACCAACAGATGGTTGGTGTTCTGCAACCTTCGGGCTTATAACAACTGGGCGTGCAACAAATATTTTTAAAGAACCGCCTTCTTTGTTTCACTGACTGGAATTTTGGCATGGAGCTTCCACTAATAGTCATTTGTAGTTTATACTATCCGTATGAGTGACATACGTTTTCAAATTTTTATATAATATATGGGATGGAATCCACCAGGATTAAGGTGTAGCTCGGCAACATCAAAGTAATACACCACCGGATTAAATTATTACAGATGTAACGCACTAGAGTTTCCCTTTGTATATTCACAGGCAATTTGTTGTTTCGTTGTACTCAAAGCGCTTTTTAATTTCAGCATCTCCATCCACATCGTTTAGGGTTCTCTTTTTTCTTAATACTGGTGTTTCTTTCCAGGAGGCACTGAAAGAACCGATTCTAGGAACAACTCAAAAGTCATCGAGTTTTACCGCCCGAATAATTCAATGTTTTCTTGTATAAATAGTGAAATATATGTCTATGACCAGCATAACATCACATATGGTAGTGTGTGCGTTTCTGTTTGTGTGTGTGTACTCAAGTCATATATGCAAGGTCTTGTTGAACTAAAAATTGATGTATTTGCCAATTTCATTTCATATTGTACCCAAACTGGGCAAATACATAAATCTCAAAAAATATTAAATACACCTAAATAATACATATAGCACGGAAAAGGGGTAAATACATAAATCAAGAAAAATATCATATACATGTGAATCATAAATATAGCACCGAGACAAGACAAATATATAAAGTTGTGAAAATATCAAATACAAGCGAGTGGTGGCTTATTTTAATTAGCAGCAACTCCACCACCAAGAGAACAACGCACACATCTAGGTTTCCGCATGTCTGCGTGTACATAGCTTAATGCAAGGTCTTCATGGCATAGCTCACACATCAGACCAAGTGATCTTGAACACTCCAATCTCCTCCTTGAGCCCCAGCGCCTTCAACACGGCCGGCGACGCGTCTACGTCGTTGTATGGGCACGGTGGCTCGAAGTTGTGCTCGGCGTCGCAGCCGTACACCGAGTCACACTCATCGACGACCTTGGCGAGCACGGCACGCCCGTTCCCGTTGATGCGGATCATCTTGTTGCACCTGCGCTTGCCGTCCAGGCGCAGCCACCCCGTGGACAGCGCCACCACCATCTCGGTGTCCTTGTGGAAGCGGTTGTCGCAGAACGATTTGCCGCCGCCGTCTCCACCTCGTGCGAAGCTGTTTAGAGTTAGGATCGCCGGAGTATCGGCCGACACCGGGGGGTGAGCACCTGAATTGCGGGTAGCGGTGACCGTCTTTACAGCAGACCGAGCCGTGATCCCTATTGCAGTCGGCGGATTTGCCATGCAGGAAGCCACTGATGTGGCACCTGCCGCGAAGATGTTTGGTCTCTGTAGTAACGTTCGCGCTGCTGCCCACAGACACGGAGACACCGTGGATGCAGAGCTGTGACAGGAACATCACGAGAGCAAACATAGCTAATAGCTTCTTCAAGTTAGCCATGTCTGTGAGGTACTCACCTTGCTTGCAAATCTGCAATTTGTGCTTGTGCATTTGTGAGGATATATTGGTTGATCCATGTTCTTTATATAGGGCCCAAGCCCCAAGGAACAGCTAATTCAGTCTCATTTCTTCGGTTTTGTAACCCGGAGATGGTTGATGTTCGTCAACCTTCGGGCTTGTAACATGTGGGCGTGCAACATATACTTTTAAACAACCGTCTCTTCTTTCGTTTAGTGAATCAACTTTTGGCATGGAGCTTCCATTAATAGTCGAGGTGGATACATGCGTGAACATCCCAGTGAATGCCATGCACAGTAAAGCAGTGTAAGTAACTAGTTGAGACTATCTGTATCAAGAGTGATGTACGTTTCCTACTTGTATTATATCTAGGGATGGAAGCCGCCAAGATTAAGGTCTAGCTCGGTAACATCAGAATGACATAAAGATAGATTGAATTGTTACAAATGTAACTCACTTGTGATTAACCTTGTATCCAATTTTTCTTGTAATTTTCTAATTGGTGTTACTCAAAGGGCTTTGTAATTCCAGCAGCTACCTTCCACGCCCTTCTCCATACCAGGTGTTTTTTTGGGAGGCACCGAAAGAATCGGTTTTTGGAAAAACTCAGAAATCTCGGTATTTTACCGCCCATAGAATTCAAATGAATTTTGAATTCTATTTTATTGGGTATAAATATAAGTATGTTACCTGTAAATCATCAAATATGGTAGAGCATGCCCTGGTGGGAAATACCCCTTAGTTCGTGGGTGTATATACACCTCACATAGAAAATAATAATGATATTAATAAGTCACAAAAGTTTGGATTTTTTTTACAACATATTTGAATTTCTTTTGCACTAATTGAGTCTCTTTCTTTGGTTTTGCAACCAACAGATGGTTGGTGTTCTGCAACCTTCGGGCTTATAACAAATGGGCGTGCAACAAATATTTTTAAACAACCGCCTTCTTTGTTTCACCGAATGAAATTTTCGCATGGAGCTTCCACTAATAGTCATTTGTGAATAACCGAGTGAATGAAATTCACGGGAAAGTAGTGCAACTAACTTACTAGTTTATACTATCCGTAGGAGTGACATACGTTTCCAAATTTCTTATAATATATATGGGATGGAATCCACCAAGATTAAGGTGTAGCTCGGCAACATCAAAGTAATACACCACCGGATTAAATTATTACAGATGTAACGCTAGAGTTTCCCTTTGTATATTCACTGGCAATTTGTTGTTTCATGGTACTGAAAGCGCTTTTTAATTTCACCATCTCCATCCACATCGTTTAGGGTTCTCTTTTTTCTTAATACTGGTGTTTCTTTCCAGGAGGCGCTGAAAGAACCGATTCTAGGAACAGCTCAAAAATCATCGAGTTTTACCGCCCGAAGAATTCAATGTTTTTGTGTATAAATAGTGAAATATATGTCTATGACGAGCATAACATCACATAGGGTAGTGTGTGCGTGTGTATGAGTGCGTGTGTACTGAATCATGTATGCAAGGTCTTGTTGAACTAAAAATTGATGTATTTGCCAATGTCATTTCATATTGTACCAAAACTGGGCGAGTACATAAATCTCAAAAAATATTAAATACACATATATAATACATATAGCACGGAAACAAGGTAAATACATAAATCAAGAAAAATATCATATACATGTGAATCATAAATATAGCACAGAGACAGGACAAATATATAAAGTTGTGAAAATATCAAATACATGCGAGTGGTGGCTTATTTTAATTAGCAGCAACTCCACCACCAAGAGAACAACGCACACATCTACGTTTCCGCATATCTGCGTGTACATAGCTTAATGCAAGGTCTTCATGGCATAACTCACACATCAGACCAAGTGATCTTGAACACTCCAATCTCCTCCTTGAGCCCCAGCGCCTTCCACACGGCCGGTGACGCGTCTACGACGTTGTATGGGCACGGTGGCTCGAAGTTGTGCTCGGCGTCGCAGCCGTACACCGAGTCACACTCATCGGCGACCTTGGCTGGCACCGCACGCCCGTTCCCGTTGATGCGGATCATCTTGTTGAACCTGCGCTTGCCGTCCAGGCGCAGCCACCCCATGGACAGCGCCACCACCAGCTCGGTGTCCTTGTGGAAGCGGTTGTCGCAGAACGATTTTCCGCCGCCGTCTCCACCTCGTGCGAAGCTGTTTAGAGTTAGGATCGCAGGCGTATCGGCCGACCCCGGGGGTGAGCACCTGAATTGCGGGTAGCGGTGACCGTCTTTACAGCAGACCGAGCAGTGATCCCTGTTGCAGTCGCCGTATTTGCCATGCAGGAAGCCATTGATGTGGCACCTGCCGCGAAGATGCTTGGTCTCTGTAGTAACGTTCGCGTTGCTGCCCACAGACACGAAGACACCATGGACGCGGAGCTGTGACAGGAACATCACGAGAGCAAACATAGCTAATAGCTTCTTCAAGTTAGCCATGTCTATGAGGTACTCACGTTGCTTGCAAATCTGCAATTTGTGCTTGTGCGTTTGTGAGGATATATTGGTTGATCCATGTTCTTTATATAGGGCCCAAGCCCCAAGGAACAGCTAATTCAGTCTCATTTCTTCGGTCTTGTAACCCAGAGATGGTTGATGTTCTGCAACCTTCGGGCTTGTAACATTTGGGCGTGCACCATATACTTTTAAACAACCGTCTCTTCTTTAGTTTAGTGAATGAACTTTTGGCACGGAGCTTTCATTAATAGTCGAGGTGGATACATGCGTGAACATCCGAGTGAATGACATGCACAGTGAAGTAGTGTAAGTAACTAGTTGAGACTATCTGTATCAAGAGTGATGTACGTTTCCTACTTGTATTATATCTTGGGATGGAAGCCACCAAGATTAAGGTCTAGCTCGGTAACATCAGAATGACATAAAGATAGATTGAATTGTTACAAATGTAACTCACTTGTGATTAACCTTGTATCCAATTTTTCTTGTAATTTTCTATTTGGTGTTACTCAAAGGGCTTTGTAATTCCAGCAGCTACCTTCCACGCCCTTCTCCATACCAGGTGTTTTTTGAGAGGCACCGAAAGAATCGGTTTTTGGAAAAACTCAGAAATCTCGGTATTTTACCGCCCATAGAATTCAAATGAATTTTGAATTCTATTTTATTGGGTATAAATATAAGTATGTAACCTGTAAATCATCAAATATGGTAGAGCATGCCCTGGTGGGAAATACCCTTTAGTTCGTGGGTGTATATACACCTCACATAGAAAATAATAATGATATTAATAAGTCACAAAAGTTTGGATATTTTTACAATATATTTGAATTTCTTTTGCACTAATTGAGGATGTTTGGTCTCTGTAGTAACGTTCGCGCTGCTGCCCACAGACACGGAGACACCATGGACGCGGAGCTGTGACAGGAACATCACGAGAGCAAATATTAATAGCTTCTTCAAGTTAGCCATGTCTGTGAGGATATATTAGTTGATCCATGTTCTTTATATAGGGCCCAAGCCCCAAGGAACATCAACTGTTCATCCAACTGGATTATCTAATTCAGTCTCGTTTCTTCGGTTTTGTAACCCAGGATGGTTGATGTTCTGCAACCTTCGGCCTTGTAACATTTGGGCGTGCAACATATACTTTTAAACAACTGTCAGTCTTTATTTAGTGAATGAACTTTTGGCATGGATCATCCATTAATAGTCGAGGTGGAGACATGCGTGAACATCCGAGTGAATGACATGCACAGTGAAGTAGTGTAAGTAACTAGTTGATCACTAGTAGGAAAAGGGGCTTTTACCCCGGTTCATAAGGGCCTTTAGTCCCGGTTCAGGAACCGGGACTAAAGGGTCGTTACTAATGCCCTAGCCCTTTAGTCCCGGTTCTTACACGAACCGGGACTAAAGGCCGTCCACGTGGCCGGTGCGGGGAGCCCAGGCAGGAGGGCCTTTGGTCTCGGTTGGTGCCACCAACCGGGACCAATAGGCATCCACGCGTCAGCACCTGGCAGGAGCTGACGTTTTTGTTTTTTTTCAAAGGGGGTGGTTTAGGGGTTTTGGGGGGTTAATTTAGGTGTTTCATATATTGTGTTAGCTAGCTAATTAATAGAGAGAAGTGTCCTCTCTTATCTCCGTGCTTGGTCGACGCTACGTACTATATACGTATGGAGAGGAGTAGACACGCTAGCTAGTAATCAAATGAAGGAAACAGAAGATCGTCATGAACATATGCATACAGAGAGAAGTGATATCGACCACCTCTCCTTCTCCGAGATATTGGTCGAACAACAAGTTCTCGTATATCTATCCGACACTACCGGCTACATATATACAATAATTATCTCTTACAATACAATCTCCTAATTATATTGTAGGAACACAGGGTCCACATAGTATTCTCCGTTTTCAGCGATCACGTGGTCAAGGAAGAATGCCGCCAATTCCTCTTGAATTCCTCGCATACGATCTTCTGCTAGGAGTTGATCCCGCTTCCGAAAAATCTAATTTGAAGAAGGGGGTCAATACATATATATATGAATAAATGAAACTCAACACAAATGATGGTAATAAAATAAAATTGTGAATATTATTGCTTACGCACTTCATATTGTTCTTCAGTGTAGCCCCGCTCACAGGTATGGTAGCGGATGGACTCGCAAACGTAGTATCCACAGTAATTATTCCCGGGTTGCTGCCACAACCACTTTACAAGAAATAGAGGTCAATCAAACTGATAAGCAAGCATGCTAAATGGTATTGATCAAACTAGCGCTTGAATCACTAGGAGATGCGCGGAACATGCTACTATAGTACTTACTTTCGGGTGTCTAAATTGCAGCTGGTTCGGCAGTCCCGGGGCTTTTGAGGTGAATTTTCTCCAAACCCTGCCAGACAAAGAAAACAATTACTTGATATCAGGAAATGAACAAAGTTGCTGATATGGTGGATAATGATCGATTTAACTTACTTCTGGAGCATTTGAGTCATGTTCGCATAGTCCTGGGGATCTTTTCGTCTCGAGTCTAAGACGGTTACTACTCCCGGCTCAAGCTTAATCTCTAGGAGAATATAGTGGAAGCTGCGCATGCATGCATAAGTCATCAATTACATTACCATAACCTGGACTAATAAGGGAAACCGAATATGCAGAAGACAGTAACACTCACTTGAAGTTGTAAGGAAAGAGTATTATATCTTTGTTTTGATTTAATACCAACGATTGTAGCAAGTTGGCCTCGGCTTCTTTGGGATGTTTTTCAACCGTATATGCATCTATGAGATTTGTGTTGATGAACCCAATATCACCGATTTGTCTTTTCTTCAATTCGGCGATCTTCAATCTGCATAATATAGTGAGGATAAGTATAAATACATGCAATGAAAGAGCTGACCTATATAGAGAGACTTAATGACAGAAGTAGTACTACTTACAGACAGTAGCAAGTGATCGTTGTTTTATCGAGGGACTTTAGATTGTAAAACTGGAAGAAATCCTCAAATGGAACATTCAGCAGTTCAATTCCAACGAGGTCATGCTCCGGTTTAACTCTCAGCGTCAAAGTACTCATCCCATCAGACTCTCTGCAGGTTTTCATGTACCAATCATGTAGTCTTCGCATCATCGTGCTTAGAGATCTGACATCTTTGACGAGAGGCTTCCCGTAATGGTATTTGTGGTTGTCCACCTCCATGATTTCATAATGTACATCGTCGGGCAGGTAATCTCCAAGATTGCTATAACCGGGCACCATACCCGGATCATTAGCGACGATGTCTTTTGACACCTTGAGCGGGGGGCACGATTGGTTCGCTTGTTCGCCGAGCTGGGCAATTTTTTTCCCAGCTCGTCGTTCTTTCATCCTTTTATCACTGACAGTACTTCCCGACCGCTCCGCTTCGGCATATGCCTTTCCAAGAACGCGCTCATAGTTGCCTCTTGGCGGAGACTTTGGTGGTTTTGTCAGGGCAGCCAGAGTGCGCTTTGCTTTCACCGGATCTACCTTCTCCTCCGGAGGTGGATGTTTCTTTGCTTTGACCCCTTCAAAGAAGTTCTTCACTTCGGCTCGCACGATCTTCGCGTTCTCCTCCTCGGTCCTCTCATATGGTAACTTCTCTGGAGTCTTCAGAGAAGGACCGAATCTGTATTGCCTCCCGCCTCTGGCAGCTGTACTGCTAGACGCCGGCAGAGCAGACGGAGCGGCTGCGGCTGTCTTCTTTCCTTGCTTACGAGGCGGAGGAGAAGGACTACGACGCGCCGGAGCAGCCGCAGCGGCGGCGGGTCTCTTCCGCCCTTGCTGACGAGGCGGAGAAGGAGGAGGCTGGCTGCTCTGGCGCGCCGGCGCTGGCGGAGAAGGAGGCGGAGTGCCGCCACGCGCCGGAGAAGGAGGCTGAGTGCCCTGATCACTCGCCGGAGGAGGGAGGAGGCGGAGTGCCCTTACTCGCCGGAGCCGTCCAGTTCGGAAGCTTGATGAGCTCCTTCCGCCATAGGCATGGAGTCTTCAGAGCTAAACCCAGCCGAGTCTCCCCTTCACCGGTAGGGTGGTCAAGCTGGAGGTCCTCAAATCCCTCCGTTATTTCATCCACCATCACCCTAGCATATCCTTCTGGAATCGGCCGGCAGTGGTAGGTTGCGCCGGGTTCAGTAGGTAAAACAGAGCCAACAGCCGCCTTGACTTTCAAGTTCTGCCATTCCGCCATAAGGTGGCAATGTTGAGACTCCGTGATAGCATCCACGGGGTAGCTAGGAGTAGCCGCATGCTCCAGCTGAGGCAGCTCGGTGGAAGCCACGCTGCTTCTACGCTGAGATGGCGGTGTAGCTTCGGGGGCAGTTTCGGCATCTCTATTGCCGTCTCGTTCCTCTAGCACTTGAACCCTTTCGTGCAGACGCTGAATTTGGATCTGCTCCACTTTTTTCCTCCTCTCCTGGGTTTTGTAACCGCCCGCGTCCGGAAAACCAGCCTTCCACGGAACGGAGCCTGGCGTGCCTCGTGTCCGTCCAGGGTGCTCAGGATTCCCGAGGGCCATTGTGAGCTCGTCGTTCTCTCTGTCTGGAACGAACGTCCCTTGCTGCGCTGCATCGATATAGTGCTTAAGCTTCTTGACGGGTATTGCAAGTTGCTCGTCCGTCCAACGACACCTCCCTGATACAGGGTCCAAGGTTCCGCCAGCCCCGAAGAACCAAGTCCGGCAACGGTCTGGCCAGTTCATTGTCTCTGGTTCGATCCCTTTATCAAGCAGATCCCTCTCAGACTTGGCCCACTTAGGCCGGGCTTTGAGGTAGCCACCTGACCCCGTGCGATGGTGAAGCTTCTTCTTCGCAGCATTCTGCTTGTTTGTCGCTGACATCTTCTTACTCTTTTCCGATGTCTTGTGGGCCACAAATGCGGGCCAGTGATCTCTGATCTTCTCATACCGGCCGACGAATTCTGGTGTCTCTTCTTTGTCGACAAAAGTTTTCAGCTCATTCTTCCACCTCCTGAATAGGTCTGCCATCTTCTTAAGAGCATGAGACTTGATTAATTGCTCTATAACTGGCTTCTCCGGATCCTCCTCTGGCGGTAGGGTGAAATTTGCCTTCAGCTCAGTCCAAAGATCATCTTTCTGCATATCATTGACATAAGACACCTCAGGGTCTTCCTTCTTAGGCTTATACCATTGGTGGATGCTGATCGGGATCTTGTCCCTAACTAGAACCCCGCACTGAGCAGCAAAAGCATCCTTTGTCCGGAGGGGTTCAATCGGTTGGCCGTCGCGCGCGATTGCTGTGATCTCAAACCTTTCATCCGAGCGCAACTTTCTCTTCGGGCCTCGTCTCTTTACCGCAGTTGTGCTCGATCCGGAGGGCTAGAAAAAAGAAGAAAGACGAGTGTTAATTAATATGTGTACATACCAAAACAATGAATGCATCAATTAGCTAGTCAGCACAGGCTTAACTAATATATTTACCTGGCCGGACTCTGTTCGGTCACCGGAGCCGTCACCACGGGCTCCTTCTTGCACCAGCATTGGGTCACCGGAGCCATCATAATCATGTCTTTCCTCCTCCACTCTTCGATCACCGCAGCCTGCTTCTTCACCCTGTTCTTCCAGACCATCATTGTCGTTAAGATACGACAAGATATCACCTCCGGCTAAGATTATGTCCCCCAACACATCTTCTGCTTGCTCATCTCGTCCGTGCTCCATTGTTTCTGCAAATATTACAACATGGCAATTATTACACAAACATGACAGCAGGTGGATATATTAGTGCAAACGTAGACCTAGCTTATTCCGGGTTTGGGGTGGCCTAGGCAACGCTTCAAGGGTAGGGGCGCGGCGGGAGGGGGTAGGAGACCGACATCGTTTTTTTCTAGGGTTTGGGTGTCCTCGAGAGTTTTGGTCGAGCGAGAGGGCCGGGGGGTGCTCCCGTGGTATAAGTTATCACGGTCGAGAGGGGGTATACATATCGACCGTCCATCATGTCGAAGTTATCTGGGAGGGAGTTATATATATCGACAACGACGACATACATACACGGGAAAATAATGTTATCGGGGAGGGGGTATATATCGACCCCCCCCCACGTGTTGAAGTTATCGGGAGGGGGTTTTATATCGACAACGACGACATACATACACGGGAAAATAATGTTATCGAGGAGGGGGTATATCGACCCCCCCTCGTGTTGAAGTTATCCCCCCTCGTGTTGAAGTTATCGGGAGGGGGTAATATCGACAACGACAACATACATACACGGGAAAATAATGTTATCGGGGAGGGGGTATATCGACCCCCCCCCACGTGTTGAAGTTATCAGGAGGGGGTTATATCGACAACGACGACATATATACACGGGAAAATAATGTTATCGGGGAGGGGGTATATCGACCCCCCCTCGTGTTGAAGTTATCGGGAGGGGGTATATATCGACGACGACAGACCCGATAAAACATAAGAAAACGAAGAAGAAATAAAAAGAGGAGAGAAGAAGAAAGGAATAGAGGAGAGGATTGAAGAAAAAAAGAAAAAAGAAGAAAAAAAAGAGGAGAAGAAGAAAGGAATAGAGGAGAAGAAGAAAAAATAGAATATTTTCTATTTTTTCTTCTTCTCCTCTATTCCTTTCTTCTTCTCCTCTTCTTTTTCTTCTTTTTTCCTCTTCTTATTTATATCTCCTCTTCTTCCTCTCCTCTTCTTCTTTCTTTCCTCTTCTTATTTTCTTCTTTCCTATCCTTCTTTTTCTTCTTCTTCCCTTCCTAGCTAGATATATAAAACTTTTCTAAAATTGTAACTTTTGCATATATAAAACTTTTCCATGTGGATCATCATTTCTCATATATATCGAATATATATCCATTGTCATATATAAAAACTTTCTATATATGAACAAAAAACTTTCTATGAACAAAAAAACATTTTTGACATATATATTCATACATTTTGAACATCTACATACATACAAATTTTTTTGTTCACATATACATTATAGCCACATACACATATACATCACATATGAACAAAAAAATTAAACTAATAAAAATAAAAAAACAGAGCCGGGGCGGCGGCTCTCACAGCGGGGGCGGCTAGGACGATGGCGACGGCGGGGGCGGGGGCGGCGAGGGCGCCGGCGCACGGGGCCGGGACGGGGCGGGGGCGGCGAGGGCGCCGGCGAGCACGCGCGGGCCGGGCAGGGGGGCTCGGGGCGCCGAGGCGGCGCGCGCGAGCAGGGGAGCACGAGGCGGGGCGGCGCGTGGGGGCAGGGCGACGGCGACGAGCACCGGGCGGCGACCCGTCGAGGCAAGGGCGCGGGGCGACGGCGATGAGGAGCGGGCGGCGACGGCGAGCACGGGCAGCCTGGCGGCGTCGGGGGCAACTGGCGAGGTATGTCGAAAATTTCCTAAGTGTGGACTTATATAGCAAAGCCTTTAGTCCCGGTTCGTGGCACCAACCGGGACTAAAGGTGGGCATTAGTCCCGGTTGGTGCCACCAACCGGGACCAAAGGCCTCTTTTCAGCAGCCCAAAGGGCGGGAAGCGGCGGCCTTTGGTCCCGGTTGGTGGCACCAACCGGGACTAAAGGGGGGGCATTGGTCCCGGTTGGTGCCACCAACCGGGACCAAAGGCCTTGCGCTGCCCGCGGCCAAAAGTTTAGTCCCACCTCGCTAGTTGAGAGGGGCTCGGAGTGGTTTATAAGCCCCACTGCGGCTGCCCTCTCGAGCTCCTCTCAAATGCAGGCTTACGGGCCTAATGTCACACTGTGCTGTCTGTTGGCCTATTGGGCCTTCTGCGGGCCTGAATCCTGGCCCAGGTTGGGTTTCTAGTCGTATTCAGGCCGTGGTGGCCCAATAGGTGGCAGTTTTTTTAAAAAATCCAGTTTTTGGTTCTGTTTTGCATTATTTATTTTCTTTTGTTTTTTGCTTTATTTTTTAATTCTTTTTGCTTTTAGGTCAGCAAAATTATAAACTGTCTGTTAGTGCCATTAGTTTTAGAAAACATATAAACTTTCTATTAGTGCCATTAGTTCTTTATGAAAATTCTTTTTGCTGTATTTAGTTTTTTTTTTCTTTTTTGCTATATTTATTTTGTTTTGTTTCTACTTACAACAAAAAACTTATTTATTTTATTTTATTTTGTTTCTAATTACTTATTTATTTTACTTTATGATAATTCTTTCTGCTATTAAAGTTTCTATCAAAAAAAGTTCTTTATGAAAATTCTTTTTGCTTTTAATGATTAAAAATAAAAAAGAGGCGCAATGCGCGTTGATTTGCTTCAAGCCTTTCGGAATAGTGTAGACTGCACTGCACATAGCTCGATGCAGTCTACCTTATTCCTCAAGGCTTGAAGCTAAGCAACGTGAGCATTGCGCCTCTTCTTCATCGTCTCTGCACTCAGGGCTTATAAACCGCTCCTAGTGCCTCTCAGCTAGCGAGGTGGGACTAAAAAACTGCTTAGCTAGTAAGAAACTCTAGTACCGGTTCGTGCCACGAACAGGTACTAAAGGTGCTCGTGGGGCCACAGCCTCATTAGTACCGGTTCGTGGCACCAACAGGGACCAAAGGGTGGAATTGGTCCCGGTTCGTGCCACCAACCGGGACCAATGGCCTTGCACAGCGGCGTGGTGGTGAGTTTAGTCCCACCTCGCTAGCTAAGAGAGAGCCGCACCTGTTTATAAGGTGCGGTGCGCCTGAGCTGTCGAGCTCCTCTCTAAAGCAGGCTTACGGGCCTAACCTCTCTGCACTCAGGGCTTATAAAGCATTTCAAATGAACTCTGAAAAGGTTGAAAGTTGGCATGGTATCATCATTTCATCCACATAGCATGTGCAAGAAAGTTGAGAGGGTTACGGCAAAAACTAGATGCACTTCTTGTACAAAACGGACAATGGTATCATACTCGTCTATTACAAAGTTGGCATGGTATCATCATAATAGTTGCGGGAGAAAGTCTTCACTTTTTCTTCGCTTGTGTCATTTGCTTATTGCGCCGTAACCATGGATAATCTTCATCGTTTATCAGGATGCTTGGGTCAGCCTTGACTTTGAAGGGAGGAATTTCATGAAACTTTTCATAATCTTCAGACATGTCTGTCTTGCCCTCCACTCCCACAATGTCCCTTTTTCCTGAAAGAACTATGTGCCGCTTTGGCTCATCGTATGATGTATTCGCTTCCTTATCTTTTCTTTTCCTCGGTCTGGTAGACATGTCCTTCACATAGATAACCTGTGCCACATCATTGGCTAGGACGAACGGTTCGTCAGTGTACCCAAGATTGTTCAGATCCACTGTTGTCATTCCGTACTGTGGGTCTACCTGTACCCCGCCTCCTGACAGATTGACCCATTTGCACTTAAACAAAGGGACCTTAAAATCATGTCCGTAGTCAAGTTCCCATATGTCCATTATGTAACCATAATATGTGTCCTTTCCCCTCTCGGTTGCTGCATCAAAGCGGACACCGCTGTTTTGGTTGGTGCTCTTTTGATCTTGGGCGATCGTGTAAAATGTATTCCCATTTATCTCGTATCCTTTGTAAGTCAATACAGTCGAAGATGGTCCCCTGGACAACGAGTACAACTCATCACAAACAGTGGTGTCACCTCTGAGACGTGTTTCCAACCAACTGCTGAAAGTCCTGATGTGTTCACATGTAATCCAGTCGTCACACTGCTCCGGGTGTTTGGAGCGCAGACTGTTCTTGTGTTCATCGACATACGGGGTCACCAAGGTAGAGTTCTGTAGAACTGTGTAGTGTGCTTCAGACCAAGAATATCCGTCCCTGCATATTATTGAGTTCCCCCCTCCAAGCGTGCCTTTTCCAGTCAGTCTCCCCTCATACCGCGATTTAGGGAGACCTATCTTCTTAAGGCCAGGAATGAAGTCAACACAAAACCCAATGACATCCTCTGTTTGATGGCCCATGGAGATGCTTCCTTCTGGCCTAGCGCGGTTACGGACATATTTCTTTAGGACTCCCATGAACCTCTCAAAGGGGAACATATTGTGTAGAAATACGGGCCCCAGAATGACAATCTCGTCGACTAGATGAACTAGGACGTGCGTCATGATATTGAAGAAGGATGGTGGGAACACCAGCTCGAAACTGACAAGACATTGCGCCACATCACTCCTTAGCCTTGGTATGATTTCTGGATCGATCACCTTCTGAGAGATTGCATTGAGGAATGCACATAGCTTCACAATGGCTAATCGGACGTTTTCCGGTAGAAGCCCCCTCAATGCAACCGGAAGCAGTTGCGTCATAATCACGTGGCAGTCATGAGACTTTAGGTTCTGGAACTTTTTCTCTGGCATATTTATTATTCCCTTTATATTCGACGAGAAGCCAGTCGGGACCTTCATACTGAGCAGGCATTCAAAGAAGATTTCTTTCTCTTCTTTCGTAAGAGCGTAGCTGGCAGGACCTTCATACTGCTTCGGAGGCATGCCGTCTTTTTCGTGCAAACGTTGCAGGTCCTCCCGTGCCTCAGGTGTATCTTTTGTCTTCCCATACACGCCCAAGAAGCCTAGCAGGTTCACGCAAAGGTTCTTCGTCACGTGCATCACGTCGATTGAAGAGCGGACCTCTAGCTCTTTCCAGTAGGGTAGGTCCCAAAATATAGATTTCTTCTTCCACATGGGTGCGTGTCCCTCAACGTCATTCGGAACAGCTAGTCCGCCGGGACCCTTTCCAAAGATTACGTGTAAATCATTGACCATAGCAAGTACGTGATCACCGGTACGCATGGCGGGCTTCTTCCGGTGATCTGCCTCGCCTTTGAAATGCTTGCCTTTCTTTCGACATTGATGGTTGGTCGGAAGAAATCGACGATGGCCCAGGTACACATTCTTCCTGCTTTTGTCCAGGTATATACTTTCAGTGTCATCTAAACAGTGCGTGCATGCGTGGTATCCCTTGTTTGTCTGTCCTGAAAGGTTACTGAGAGCGGGCCAATCGTTGATGGTTACAAACAGCAACGCGTGCAGGTTAAATTCCTCCTGTTTGTGCTCATCCCACGTACGTACACCGTTTCCATTCCACAGCTGTAAAAGTTCTTCAACTAATGGCCTTAGGTACACATCAATGTCGTTGCCGGGTTGCTTAGGGCCTTGGATGAGAACTGGCATCATAATGAACTTCCGCTTCATGCACATCCAAGGAGGAAGGTTATACATACATAGAGTCACGGGCCAGGTGCTGTGATTGCTGCTCTGCTCCCCGAAAGGATTAATGCCATCCGCGCTTAAACCAAACCATACGTTCCTTGGGTCAGCTGCAAACTCAGCCCAGTACTTTCTCTCGATTTTTCTCCACTGCGACCCGTCAGCGGGTGCTCTCAACTTCCCGTCTTTCTTACGGTCCTCACTGTGCCATCGCATCAACTTGGCATGCTCTTCGTTTCTGAACAGACGTTTCAACCGTGGTATTATAGGAGCATACCACATCACCTTCGCAGGAACCCTCTTCCTGGGGGGCTCGCCGTCAACATCACCAGGGTCATCTCGTCTGATCTTATACCGCAATGCACCGCATACCGGGCATGCGTTCAGATCCTTGTACGCACCGCGGTAGAGGATGCAGTCATTAGGGCATGCATGTATCTTCTGCACCTCCAATCCTAGAGGGCATACGACCTTCTTTGCTGCGTATGTACTGTCGGGCAATTCGTTATCCTTTGGAAGCTTCTTCTTCAATATTTTCAATAGCTTCTCAAATCCTTTGTCAGGCACAGCATTCTCTGCCTTCCACTGCAGCAATTCCAGTACGGTACCGAGCTTTGTGTTGCCATCTTCGCAATTGGGGTACAACCCTTTTTTGTGATCCTCTAACATGCGATCGAACTTCAGCTTCTCCTTTTGACTTTCGCATTGCGTCCTTGCATCGACAATGACCCGGCGGAGATCATCATCATCGGGCACTGGTTCCTCTTGATCTTCAGCAGCTTCCCCCCTTGCAGCATCATTGGGCACATCGTCTGGTTCCTCTTGATCTTCAGCAGCTTCCCCCGTTGCAGCATCACCGTATTCAGGGGGCACATAGTTGTCATCGTCCTCTTCTTCTTCGCCGTCTTCCATCATAACCCCCATTTCTCCGTGCCTCGTCCAAACATTATAGTGTGGCATGAAACCCTTGTAAAGCAGGTGGGCGTGAAGGATTTTCCGGTCAGAGTAAGACTTCGTATTCCCACATGTAGGGCATGGACAACACATAAAACCATTCTGCTTGTTTGCCTCAGCCACTTCGAGAAAATCATGCACGCCCTTAATGTACTCGGAGGTGTGTCTGTCACCGTACATCCATTGCCGGTTCATCTGCGTGCATTATATATAATTAAGTGTGTCAAAAACCATTACAGAACATCATGAATAGATAATTAAGTGACCAAATTAATAGAAGTTCATCATCACATTAGAACCAAAGTACATACATAGTTCTCATCTAACAACATATATATAGCTCTCCAGAGCATCTAATTAATTAAACCATACATTGAAACTATGTAAAACATTTCAATGCGAAAACAAATGCGATCATAATCGCAACCAAGGTAACAATTGATCCAACGGCATAATGATACCAAGCCTCGGTATGAATGGCATATTTTCTAATCTTTCTAATCTTCAAGCGCATTGCATCCATCTTGATCTTGTGATCATCGACGACATCCGCAACATGCAACTCCAATATCATCTTCTCCTCCTCAATTTTTTTTATTTTTTCCTTCAAGTAATTGTTTTCTTCTTCAACTAAATTTAACCTCTCGACAATAGGGTCGGTTAGAATTTCCGGTTCAACCACCTCCTAGATAAATAAAATCTATGTCACGCTGGTCGGTATATTTGTCATAAACAATAAATGAATCAAATAGTTATAAAAAGATAATATATACCACATCCGAATCATAGACAGGACGAGGGCCGACGGGGGCGGATACCAAAACCATCGCACTATGTAATAAGAAGGAATAAAATAGTAAGAAAATTAGACAAGTATCTATCTAAAGTAAGAATTTTTTTCTTTCAAAAAGAAGATAAGAACAAGAGGCTCACCACGGTGGTGCCGGCGACGAGATCGGCGCGGGCGGTCGACGGCGGTGAAGACGGGAATGGGACGTGACGGGCCGCTAAACCTAGACAAATCTCGAGGAAAATGGAGCTTTGAGGTCGAGCTTCGAGAGGACAAAGCTTAACTAGTGTGGCTCGGGCATTTCATCGAACACCTCATGTGCATAGGAGGTGAGCTAGAGCACCACAAAGCCCTCCCCTCGCCGGCCAGAGAAAAACAGAGCACTGGAGTGCTCTGGTCACGGGCGAGGGGTATATATAGGCACCTCATTGGTCCTGGTTCATGGCATGAACCGGTACTAAATCCGGGCCTTCTGTCCCGGTTCATGCCAAGAACCGGGACAAATGGTTGTGGGCCAGGAGCGAGGACCATTAGTCCCGGTTCGTGGCTCGAACCGGGACAAATGGTTCCATACAAACCGGGACCAATGCCCACGAGGCCCCGGCCGGCCCCCTGGGCTCACGAACCGGGACGAATGCCCCCATGGGTCCCGGTTCGTGACTCAACCGGGGCTAATGTGAAAACTGCCCTGTGACCTATGCCCTGTTTTCTACTAGTGTGAGATTATATGTATCAAGAGTGATGTACGTTTCCTACTTGTATTATATCTGGGGATGGAAGCCGCCAATATTAAGGTCTAGCTCGGTAACATCAGAATAACATAAAGACAGATTGAATTATTACAAATGTAACTCACTTGTGATTAACCTTGTATCTAGTTTTTCTTGTAATTTTCTATTTGGTGTTACTCAAAGTGCTTTGTAATTCCAGCAGCTACCTTCCACGCCCTTCTCCATACCATCTGTCTTTTTGGGAGGCACCGGAAGAATCGGTTTTTGGAAAAAACTCATAAATCTCGGTATTTTACCGCCCATAGAATTCAAATGAATTTTGAATTCTATTTTATGGGGGTATAAATATAAGTATGTAACCTGTAAATCATCAAATATGGTAGAGCATGCCCCGGTGGGAAATATCCTTTAGTTCCTGGATTTATATACACCTCACATAGAAAGTAATAATAATAATAATAACAATAATAATAATAGTAGTAATAAGTCACAAAAATATGGAAGTTTTTTCACAATAAATTTGACTTTCTTTGGCACTAATTCAGTCTCTTTCTTTGGTTTTGCAACCAACAGATGGTTGGTATTCTACAACCTTCGGGCTTATCACAATTGGGCGTGCAACAAATATTTTTAAACAGCCGCCTTCTTTGTTTCAGTGAATGGTATTTTGGCATGGAGTTTTCATTAATAGTCATTTGTGAACAACCAAGTGAATGAAATTCACGGGAAAGTAGTGCAACTAACTAACTAGTTTAGACTATCCGTATGAGCGACATATGTTTCCTAATTTCTTATATTATATATGGGATGGAATCCACCAAGATTAAGGTGTAGCTCGGCAACATCAAAGTAATACACCACCGGATTAAATTATTACAAATGTAACGCACTAGAGTTTCCCTCTGTATATTCCCTGGCAATTTGTTATTTCGTGGTACTCAAAGCGCTTTTTAATTTCACCAGCTCCCTCCACATCATTTAGGGTTCTCTTTTTTCTCAATACTGGTGTTTCTTTCCAGTAGGCGCTGAAAGAACCGATTCCAGGAGCAACTCAAAAATCATCGAGTTTTACCGCCCGAAGAATTCAATGTTTTTGTGTATAAATAGTGAAATATATGTCTATGACGAGCATAACATCACATATGGTAGTGTGTGTGTGTGTGTGTGTACTCAGTCATATATGCAAGGTCTTGTTGAACTAAAAATTGATGTATTTTTCCAATTTCATTTCATACTGTCACTGGTAGAAAAAAGTCCTTTAGTCCCGGTTCGCAAAGGCCTTTAGTCCCGGCTGTGCAACCGGGACTAAATATGCGCGACTAAAGACCCCCCCTTTAGTCGCGCCTCTTACGAACCGCGACTAAAGGCTTTAGTCCCGGTTCTCGTGGCTAACCGGGACTAAAGGCCCGTCCTTTAGTCCCGGTTCTCGTGGCTAACCGGGACTAAAGGCCTCCTCCGCAGGTTTAAACCTGGTTTTTTTGCGAATTTTTTTAATTTTTTTTATTTTCAAATTTCTGAATTATTTTAACCTCTAATCTCTAATCACCACCCCTCATCACTGCTCAATTTATCCTCTAATCTCTAATCACCCCTCATCATTCCAAATCATCTAACTTCCCGGACGGTCACCTATCCTCTCACTACTCCAGCCTGAGCACGCTTAACTTCCGGGTTCTATACTTGTTGTTTCCAAGTCTGAGCACCCATCCTCTCACCCATCCTCTCCCTCGTTTCCAAGTCTGCACTTGTTGTTTTCCTGACAATAGTAGGATGTCAATTCTATTAACCCTCAGGAATTTAGCTTGAGCATGAAGTGACACATTTCACTGTTTGAGTTTGAAACTATTGTTTTAAAAAACAATAATTATTTAGTAACACTAATATTTCTGGAATAATTAGTTTGACCATTGTTTGACCACTGTTTGACCACAGTTTGACCAGATTTGACCAAAATTTAAAAAAAAATGAAATAATTATTTAGTAACACTAATATTCTAGAATAATTAGTTTGACCATTGTTTGACCACAGTTTGACCACAATTTGAATTTTTTGAATTTTTTTGCCTCTCCAGATCTTAAAAGCCTCGTATCTTTTTTTCTATTAGGTTTTTGAGGATTTTGAAAATGTTTAACGGGGTTCCCCCGATTAAATTCGGATGTAACTTTTCGAGTAGATGATTTTTTATATAAAAAACTTTTTCATCCGAGTTCGTATGCAAAAGTTATGCCCATTTTAAGAATTTCCAGAGAGATTTTGCAAATAAAGTCGAAATTCATATTTGTTAATTTTCCCAACAACTAGACCACATATCACATGAGAAACTTATTTTATTTTATTTTTTTTGACATTTCCATCATTTTCTTTTGTTTTTTCTAAAACTGAAAAGGCGATCCAAGGGGGGGGGGGGTAGAGTTTGAAAATGAGGCCTCAAATCCCTTTAGTCGCGGTTGGCCAGACCAACCGGGATTAAAGGTTAGACCTTTAGTCCCGGTTGGTCTGGCCAACCGCGACTAAAGGTTCGGGCCATTAGTCGCGGTTGGCCAGACCAACCGGGACTAAAGGTCTAACCTTTAATCCCGGTTGGACTGGCCAACCGCGACTAAAGGCCTTCGGGCCAGCCTGAGGACCTTTAGTCCCGGTTGGCCAGGCCAACCGGGACTAAAGCCCCTCCCGTCCGCCAGCTGTCGACCGAGCGCGCTGGGCCCAGATAGTTGGTCGCGGGTCTCCTCCCGAACCGCGACTAAAGACCCCTTTGGTCGCGGTTCGATTATTTTGGGGACTAATGGGGGCGTATGGAAGCCTCTTTTTCTACTAGTGTGTGTACCCAAACTGGGCAAATACATAAATTTCAAAAAATATTAGATCCACGCAAATAATACATATAGCACCGAAACAAGGTAAGTACATAAATCAAGAAAATATCATATACATGTGAATCGTAAATATAGCACCAAGACAGGACAAATACATAAAGTTGTGAAAATATCAAATACAAGCGAGTGGTGGCTTATTTTAATTAGCAGCGACTCCATCACCAAGAGAACAACGCACACATCTACGTTTCCGCATGTCTGCGTGTACATAGCTTAATGCAAGGTCTTAATGGCATAGCTCACACATCAGACCAAGTGATCTTGAACACTCCAATCTCCTCCTTGAGCCCCAACGCCTTCCATATGGCCGGTGACGCGTCTACGTCGTTGTATGGGCACGGTGTCTTGAAGTTGTGCTCGGCGTCGCAGCCGTACACCGAGTCGCACTCGTCGACGACCTTGGCCAGCATGGCATGCCCGTTCCCGTTGACGCGGATAAACTTGTTGCACCTGCGCTTGCTGTCCAGGCGCAGCCACCCCGTGGACAGCGCCACCATCAGCTCAGTGTCCTTGTGGAAGCGGTTGTCGCAGAACGATTTGCCAGCGCCGTCTCTACCTCGTGCGAAGCTGTTCAAAGTTAGTATCGCCGGTGTGTCGGCCGACACCGGGGGCGAGCACCTGAATTGCGGGTAGCGGTGACCGTATTTACAACAGACCGAGCCCTGATCCCTGTTGCAGTGACCGGATTTGCCATGTAGGAAGCCACTGATGTGGCACCTGCCTTGACGGTGGCTGTTCTTTGTTCTCTGTGGTAACGTTGGCGCTGCTGCGCACGGATACGGAGACGGCATGGACGTGGAGGTGTGACAGGAACATCACGAGGGCAAAGACGGGTAGCAGCTTCTTCATGATAGCCATGTCTGCCAGGTACTCAAGTTGCATGCAAATCGATTCTTTATAGGGTCGCCCCAGCCTCGTGGAACAGCAACAGCTGATGTAACTTGTAACTGGGCATATGCTAATTCAGTCATGTTTCTTCGGTTTTCCAACGCACAGATGTAGGAGTTTTGCGCCCTTCAGGCTAGTTACATTTGGGCGTGCGGTAAATATATTTAAACAGCCTTTCTTCTTTGTTTTAGTGAAGGAAATTTTGGCATGGAGCTTAATGATCCAGTTGCAGACATTTCTGAACATCCAACTGAATGAGATTCCAAGGTAAGTGCACCTAACTAACTAGTTGAGAGTATCAGTATCAAGTGTGTCGTACGTTTCCTACTTTCTTGCAATGTCAACACTAAATCTGCCACGATTAAGGCCTTGCTCGGCAACTTTAAAAAATAGAAGTAAGCTTGCACGTGCAATGTCAACACTAACACGCATTATATTATTAAACATTTGTAGTTCTAAAATAATGTGATATGTGCTATTCGCACAAATGAATGAATGAAAACGTGATCCGTATAATGTGCAAGGATTGTATCTAAGATGATAAGTACAATATTTTGCAAAATATTCCTGGAATAACAAGTTAATTATTTCAAGTGCATATTTTCACCATTTACAAAAAATGAAGTGATGATTTGAATAGTTTACACAAAATGTACCAAAAAACATTCCCACAACATGTCGGGTTTCATCTAGTTTAAATAAAATCAATAACCATTTCCTTAAATCAGAAAGGTGCCTCGTGTCTCCACTGGAAAACTTTCATAGCATATATAAGATTTACATAGATACATATAATGTGTGTACTCATGTCCTTGCATGTTGGAAACAACCATCGACAAGATTTACACTCTTTTAGAGGAAAGAGTGTTTGGACAATCAACAGCCTGTCACATGATCTCCTCTACTTTGGATCCAAAAAGAAAAGGAAGATTGATTGGAACTTAACCTCACAAATAGGCAGACTTGCTTTCAATCTGTTAGCTAGAATTTGACAAATGCACCTGTCAAGACTACTCTTATCAATTGTCTGTCATCTTCTCAAGATCAAGCACTTTAGCTGGGGCGAAGAAACGAAGCAAGACGATGTCATTTCTGAGCATGAGCTCTTGGTTGTCACCAATGAACCTACAACATCCATCACACCCATTATAAAGATGATGACACACAAACACATGCACAAGTATTATTGTGAAACATGACCAACTTTGAAAGCATGATCCTCCATCCCCAGTTTATAATGGTTCTCACCTTTTCACCATTCACTTGATACACAGTGAGACAAAACTTACACGTGTCTGAGAAAAAAAATCACTTTGAAATGTGACTATCCACATTGTCATCTTTGGTTAGAACTTTATGTCCTTTGAGCATCAGGTCCAGCTTGCTCACAGAAAAAGCTATCTTAAATATCTACGAAAGCTATCCAAAAGAAAAAGGAATGATCTCATAAAACTAATGAAAAATTGATGTTAATTCTTGAGAAGGATACATGCATCTATATGCATCTTATCCATGCCAATTTGAAATACTGATTTACAGAAGTACCTTTCATGTGTACAAAACGCTGAAGAATTTGAACATGAACAGCCTGATACAATACAGTAAGATAAGCGAGCACTAACAATTCACAAAAGTATACTTTCCTATACACACTCTGTTGCAGGTTAATAAAAAACGGAATACTCTGGTGTGGGATCTTCAAATTACCTTGAGTTCTCCCGCAAAAAAAAAAAACTTCAATTGGTTACAACTAATGAAGCTAGAACAAGTAATCTTGTACTGCCATTGCCAAAACAATTTAACCATCACAAGCTAGAATAACCCATGTAGCTTAAGAAACCTACACAACTAATAATTTCATACGCTCATAGCAATCACCCATAGCCCCCCCCCCCTACCCGCTCCTCTCGTCCTCCTGCTAGGGTTTCCCCTCACCGCCGGCGGCCTCCTACCGCCGCCGGCAGCCGGCGCGGGCACCCCAGCGCCTCCCCCGCCCCACCCCCTCCCCTCCTCCCCCCGTACCCCCCCCCCCCCCGAGCGGGGCGACCGGGGCGGCTCCCCTACCGCGCCGCCTAGTTCGCCCCGTACCTCCTCCTCCTCCTGCCGCTGCCGCCGGCCGGCGCGGTCGTGCGCTGCCCGCGCGGTGCCGTGGGCTGGCTCGCGGTGGCGGCCCCCTGCTCTTTCCCGGCGCGGATTCTCGGCTCGGGCGGCGTTTTCGGCGGCGGTGTTCCATGGCCTACGGCGGCCCAGCTGCCTGGTGGCGGCTGGCGGCGACCTGTCGCGGTGGGGGCGACGCCCTTTGGCGGCGGGGCGGCGGGATGGCGCAGGTCGGCCGGCGGCGCGAACCCTGCCCAGATCTGGGCCCTATGGGCCCCATCTGGGTCCTAGCGGGTCAGTCTTGGTGTTGCCTCGCTTCTCTCTGCGCGGTGATGAGGTGGAGCGGCTCGGACGGCGGGCGGCGGCGCCGTTGGTACGTCTTCTGCAGCGCGAAGGCGGGGGCTTTATGGGCATTTGAGCGCCTGGCCGAAGCTGTGTGCCCACGGGTCTGGTTTTCCCCTGCTATTGCGTCCGGTCGGTTTCCGTCGTCGACGGTGGAGGTTGAGCCCTCCCGCGTACCGACGGTGCTGCTACCCTAGTCCCAGCTCCTCCTCGTCGTTGTGCAGACCCTACTTCGTGGTGCCGTGGTGAGACGGCGTGGAAGCTTCTAGTCCGTGTTGGCGCAGGGTGGTGGTCGGTTTGGTGGCGCGCTCCGGAGCGCCTGAGGGGTGGATTGGGATCGAGAGAAATCCCTGTCGGCGTGGCGGCGCTTGCAGGTGTCGTCAGTCCTTCCTGGAGGGCGTCGGGGCGACCCTTCCTATCCCCTCGCCGCGTGCCGGGGGAAACCCTTCGCAGTAGCGTGGTCGTCTTTGCATCCCTTCTTGGAGGTGTTGCTTGGTGCCGGCATTCCGGAGTCGTGGAGCTTGGCAGGAGTTCTCCGGTGGGTGCAGCGGTCGCGAGGCTTCTTCGTTTTTCGTTGATCCGCCGTTCTCGGCATTTGTTTCTTTTTTGTTTTCTCTTCCTTTTTTTGGCGTGACTGTGCTGCTTCCGCCCCACCTATCGTTGGCTGTATCGTGGTGGTTGCTTTGTAATACAAAGGGGGACCCTTTCTCGGCAATCATCCATAGCCAGTAATTCTTCCTTTACTTACCTGCATTACCACTGAACTAAACTGTAGCTAATACTTAGAAAGTTAGACCAGATTAGGAATCACCATTACAAAGTATACCGATTATTGGCACTGGAACATTCTTCAGGCACAACCTAAAGAAGCACCAACATACAAATTTCTAATAACAAGGAATATTTCCATTCTTGATCAGTCAATCACATACGGATGGCACTGAACCAATTGAACAGTGTAAATAGATATACCTAAAGCATCCTTTTATTTGCCAGCACTAATGCTTCCTCAAAGCCCCTACTGACTGTTGTCCCTCAGATATCAAATGATTGGTTTGCTGCCTGTTGGAGCAGCAATTTCTGCAGTATCGGCACCACCAGATGCAACACACTCCATTAGCCTTTCAATCCAAATTGAAAAGAAAATAGTGAATCAATCCAGCCAAGCAAGGTAGGACAAGCCAAGACGTACAAGGTTCATGGAAAGCTGTGCGCCCGGAATCCATCCAGGTGCCTGAGTGCTTGCTTATGTAGCCGTCGAGAAGGTTCAGACCAACGTCTACGCGGTAAAATCAATCAGCAGCTTGCTTAGCTTGCAGTTGTATGTGTTGCTCTTGGGAACTAAAAGATAAAAGTGAATAGTATTTTGTCTTATAGTTGTATGTGTTGCTTAGGTTCAGACCGACACATTTTATCTTATTGTTGTACCTAAAAGAGCTCCCGTTTAATGTGTTTTCTGTGAATAGTAGTATGCTTTGTCTTGCTTTTGTTGCTAATAATTATAATGTAGTGCGCTAACGCTTTTCGAGAATCCACTTTAATCATAAATTAGACCAATGATACATAAATTATTTTACTGAAAAATTATACCTTTGAAAACTAATTTCGAATAAGTTTTCAAAGGTATCTGTCATGCTCCCGGTGCAGTCGTCCACATTGGTTAAATTTATGGTCAAAGTTAAATCTCAAAGAATTGGGCGCACTACATTATGAAATGAAGGGATTATAGAAGGGTTAAGATAAACCAATTCCGCTCTCTTTTCTCATTAAATAGGCCGTCACATAAGATTTTTTTCTTAGGTGTCGTGAATAAGATATGGCCCAAGGTGGAGCACTGGGGGTGCCCTAATTTTACCTGCTCCAAGCACATTAACCACTTTCTCGCAAAAAAAAGCACATTAACCACTCTAGGCGCACCTTCAGTCTGCAGCTCCCTCCACCAATGCGGCATATTTGGCCTAGATGGCAACAACGTAGGACGCAAGGCAGCGGGTGAGGTGGAACATGGTATAAGGGAGAGCATCTCCCGGGCTTGCGGCGGCCAAAACCCAGAGAGGTGAGGTCATCTCTTTGTCAAGCTTGTAGTTGGCACTCAAACAACACTCAGTAATCATGTGTCGTACGTTTTTCACATAATGCTTCAGTTAGATGACGGGCAAGATGAAGTCAGTTCGATCGAACTGCTCACATCGTGCGCTGTTGTTACCCTATCTTTGAGTTGTCGTTAATGTTATCTCTTCCTGGTTGTGTCTTGATACTTAAGCCGAGATGGACGACGTGTAAGGTTGCAAGAGAACGACACTTAAGCCGAGATGGACGGCGACTAAGGATGCAAACTCTATGAGAACTCTCTCAAGACAAAAACATATGTCTTCAAGTATAAGGCATATCTAGGGTTCACTAGAGTGTGTTGAACATATGGTCAACTTTCCATATGATTTATCTAGAAATACGGTAGATAAAACAGGATAAATACAGTGGACATGATAATGGGAAGAAACAAAGTAATAACCAGACTTTTTTTGGAACGAAGGCTCAAGAAAAGCCCGGCTTGAATTAACAAAGTCATCAACCGGCCAGGATTACAGGATTGCCACTTACAACAAGAAGACAAAGAACGAAAATAAAGATACGTTGTGCTCGGTAGAACAACTCGAAGGCATAGAACAATGTCATCGAACGTCGCTATGCCGAAACCAGCTAACCTACTAAGGCTATGGGAGGAAGGCACCACCGTGCATGTGTTGTGTCACGGACTGCCACCAGAAGGAAAACATGGGCAACACATGACCTGACTCCGCCTCCGCAAAGGGCCTCTACCCTTTCACCCGGGCTTGACGGGTGCCGCACCGGCGGCCTGTGGAGTGGTTCACCCTAGAACCCAGATCAGAATTCCGAAGAAACCAAAGGAGAGGCACCAGGAACAAATCCACACGAAACGGGGAGCCGAACACCCAGTCACCGTTGCCGGCAGCAGCAAGGCAGAGCACCGGACAAGAGTTGTCGAAACGAAGGCGCTGAAAAACCCCGGAGAAGGCCAAGAGTATGCAGCACCACGCATCGGTCAAGGATAGGAGGCACCATAGCCCATGGCACAAGAGAGGGACCCCGATCCCCTCTCACCAGCGGCTGAAGCCCTCCACACCTGGACCCGAGCAAGTTGCCGAAGATGAAGATCAGACAAATACAATCCGCCGTCGAACCACCACTGACTCCACCACCACTTGAGCACTTCCCTGACGACGCCTTTAGGAAGGGTCACGCCACCAAGGTGACGTCGTCGCCATGAAACAAGGAACTGAGGCTTTCACCTGAGCTGCTGGGTGGGGTGGGAGGTGCAGGAAGCCCACCGAAGCCTTCAGCAAGGAAAACGACGCCCAAAGGCGACGTCTTCGATGTGGCCGCCGCGCCGGCCAGGGGTTTCCCCCGGATCCGCACCCAACCACCAGATCTGCACACCCGCCATCCAGAAAACGGCGACCGGAGCCACCAGGGACAAGGGGCGGCGTGGATCGGAGCAGATCGAGGTTGTGGATGCCGATTCTCCAAGGTATAGCCGGCCTACGAGGAGCTGCTGCCGCCGCCGACGCCCGCAGCCTCCACGCCGCCCGCGTGACCGGGGAGGCGACCCACCTGCACCCGGCGGCGCCGCCCGCCGCACAGGCCACGCCGCTGGCCGCCGCCCTGGATGCCGAGGCTATCCACGCATGGTGGATCCGCCAAAGTCCCCGCCGCCACCTTCATGGGTGCCGAGCGGCTGCGCCGCTGGCCACCTCTGGCGGCGGCGGAGGGAGGGAGGGGGACGGGGGGACTAGGTGGCGGCGGCTAGGGTTGGCCCCCGAGTCGCCTCGGAGGAGACGACGCGCGTGGGAGGGGGGAGGGGACTGACCCGTAATAACCAGACTAGACATCCAATATACTAGTAGATAAGGTAGAAACAACATTAGGTATAGGATTGCTAGTACTAGTAACCGAAATATGGTCCCTAACATTAGGTCTAGGAATACATGCGGTGTGGTGTAAGAATATGCATTCAGAACGGTGTTGCTCAGAGAAGCCATGTTCCCGAGGAAGTTTTTTTTGTTATTGTTTTTTTTTTTTGAAATATTTCAAAACCTGCCAGGTGTTACAGAGTTAAGAGTGTTGCGAGGATAGGAACTCACGCCACAGACCGGCGTGGCCCTCTAAAGTTACAGATTTTAGTCTATGAGACCAAACAATCAAATCATCCAGGATAGCTCTCAAGGAGTTTGAGGCCACAACATCTAGTCCTTGGAAAACTTTCTTGTTGCGTGCGTCCCAGATTTTCCAAAGAATCAAAAGGAGCATGAAGGGGCGGACCGTGGTAGGCAGCGGATCCGGAAGCGTCGTGCTGAAGAGACTTGTGATAGGAGTGTAAAGAGGGCAGATGCCGGCTGCTCTCCAGATCCTGCGAGCTGCTGGACAAGTAAAAAAAGGTGTTGTCGATCCTCAACCGAGTGAGTACATCTAGGACAAGCTGAAGAGTCGAGAATGTTCTTCTTATGCAGATTCTTCCTTGTGTTTAGGCGATCAAGGTAGAATAGCCAACCGAAGATCATAACCTTTTTGGGAACCATTGAGTCCCAAGGAAGTTGTCGACGTCAGGGATGTAGTCATTTCTAGCCACGTCAAAGAAGATGCATGCGGGCGAGTGAATGCGCTCCACATAAAATCTGATATCCCCTCTCCCATATAGGGTTATAAGTGGCACGCTCTTGGAGGCCTACTCTCTCTCTTTGCGATGCATGCCGGGAAGCAGGATGGAGATGTCTCAGGCAGCGTATATCTTTGGAAACGATGGGCGGTCTCCTGTTCGCTTGTCTATGCCACTTTCTATGGATAGAGGAGTGGCCTCTAATAGACTCCAGAAACAAAAACTGATCCACTATACATGAAACGAAGGGGAACAGTCTACAACGGTTGGGTTTCATCTTCCACTGGTAGAACATTTCAAGTTTTGTCAACTATGACAAATATGAGAGACATGTGACATAGGTCCTAGCCCAGCCCGGCTCATCATGGAACACAATGCGCACGTGTGAGGCATGAATTATGTTTAAGAAGGAGTGTACGTGTATGTGTCCTCTTCTCAAACTCCTAGATGTATGTAGAACAGCCAACCATATATGTTGGTCTAATTCACCCTCTACTAGCACGGTGGCAGTAAACATCACGCTCCATGTCATGCATGAATGCGCCAGAGAAGACTTCGGGGTCTATTTAGAAATTGTGGCAGAAATTCAAATGGGCGAAGCTCAATAAATCCAATAGAGTGAACTATACTGTATTTCTTTTCCTCCTATAATTTTGCCCAGCTCTAGAATTCTTTAGGTTCAATTTACTATGGACGAGACTATTGCTAACATACGCTGAAGGCCCTTGATGGTGACTTGAGTTGTTGAGTATGGGTAGATGGGTCACTCGTAAAATCCCACTCTAGCCTCCCTTCTTGTGGCGGAAATGTGAGATTCTATAATGGTTGACAGCTTGGCAGCGCTGGGACGGTTCGGGTGCAAATCAGGTTACCAACGGTGTAGCTAAGGAAAACTTCTTTAGTTGTAAAATACCGTCGGGGCACTAGCTGATGTAATTCCTTATGGTATTGGCGTCAAGGCGGTAGAATGATTAGGAGATCTAGGTTGCTCAAATAGTTCCAGCGTAAAATGCCCACTCGTCACCTTCGAATAGTTCGATGAGGCACTCTACACTCACCATCAACAAAACATAAGGTGTTGATCTCTTGCCTATGAAGACGAATTTTCTTGAAACTTGCCAAGAAATGGCAGATCTTAGTATTGAATTTCATAAGCTCAAAACGTTTGCTCATTCTATCAAACTAAAGCATGATAGCATGTCATCATTTATCCGAGGCCTTAATCTGTAGCTTCTGCATCGGGCGATCAAATGTCGGGTATGGTAGAAGTGTTTGATATGCCTTCGTTGTATTCATAATTTGTGTATGTTTCATGCATGTCATCCTTCATTTATGCAATGTTTTTGAAGATTTTATGTAACTAACCTATTAATTTAACGGTCAATGTCAGTTCCTGTTTGCTGTTGTTTTTAAATATCAGAAGATAAAATTGCACATCTCAAAAAATAGAAAAATTCAGAGGCGCTTAGGATGTCTAAGAGAGCTCTTTAGCAAAGAGCTAGGGCAAGCTGAAGGCAATAGGGCGTAGATGCCCTATATAGGCGCGATAGGGCCCGGGGTGGTTTGGAGCCCTATGGAATCCTTGATTCTCTCCATAGCCTCAATTTTTTAAATACCATTGTTATTGACCTCCGTCATATTTATTGACTACTTTTCTTCTCTATTACTTCATGTTCTAAGGTGATCTTCTTTTGAACCTTATATGGTTCTCTGCGTGAGGGGGAATTCATTGGCGTGTTCATCAACCTCAATCACCGTTGGGGATATTCCCTCCCCACGGGCGAGACCCGGCCAAAGGAACCCCGGCGAAAACCTGGAGGCCCATGCGGAGTAGCATTGGAAGGTGATACATGTCGATATACCATGGCCTGGAAAGCAAACCCGGCCCAGGGAAAGGTGAGCCGGCTTATGGGAGTCCCAATGTCAAAAGGAGTCCACTTAACATGGAAGACACGAAAAGTTTACAAGACTTAGAGTAGGACTCTCATTATTGGTACGATCCAGAATCTACTGTAAAATAAGGAACCAGACCTGTTGTATAAAGGGGGGTTCCTAGGACGGACAAGTTAGAATCTCTTGAAAGCTAGGTAGCAAAACAGCACCCTTGTAATCGAGATCATCATCATCAATAGCAATCAAGCAGGAGTAGGTTTGTACCTCAACTGTGAGGGTCCACCATGAGGGGCCAAACCTGGGTAAACCCGCATCTCTCATTTCCGGTCAATATTGTGCAAGCATACACCCAGCAGCAATGGCCTCACAACTTAGTTCTCCTATGAGGACATCTGCCATGAAAAAGTCACTACAATCATCGCCGCTCCAATATGAGTTGTGAGTAGTCCATCCACTGAATAGCGTGTTCATGGCATTAGCCAATATTAATCTATCCTCTCTGTAGTTCAATACAATGGTACTAGCAGTGATGTATACCATGTGATGAATTATTTCTTTATGTTCATATTGTATTGGTGCCCTATGTTTGAATTTTAGATGCATATTTTTCTCCATTTAATTGTCTTCTCTTGGCTATTTTAGAAGGGTAATCAGTAGTGGGAAAGATGTGCATTAGTTGGGTTTAATATTGCAAGTAAACTACTCTGATGATAGTAAATGGGAAAGGCTTGCATTTTACTATTTCCATCTAATACACACACCTCCTGAGTATATTTTTACCAGGCCTCATGAGTCCAATTTTGTATCACTTTTTACTCCTTGTTTTGCATCGCTGTCATAAGATTTTTAGGATTTTATCACATTCGCACACTCTTTTGCTGATTCTATCAGGATCCTAATGAAGAAGATTTGAGGCATTAAAGAAGCTAACACAAATGTATGGGTAAAAGGTAAAACTCATGACCTTCCACATGAAGCAATAATCATGTAGGAGAAAAGCAACCACACATGCGCTTCCAGAGACAAAGACAACGTCTTGTACGGGTGTGTCTACTTTTACCAGTGCTCATACCAAGCGGCGCCGCCACCCCTAATCGACTAATTCAACCCCATGGCTTCCGATCAAGGAGGAGATACACAGAGAAATGAGAACACACACAAAAACTAAGAACCCTAGCCTCCGGAAGGGATCAGGAGAGGGAATTAGCAAAAGGGTTCTGCCATGCCATCGACCCGATCAAGGGGACTCCGGCATCAACCATCTCATAAGAACGATGGCACGTATTAATAAGCATAGGCATGTTAATTAAAAAGTTCAACCAATTATGACCTGATAAACATTAAGTAGGATCATGCTATATAAGAGGTGCGACTATAAATCTATATAACAAATATCCATTGATCTTATTGCTAATCCTCAACTTCAATTTACTAGAACCATGTATACACTTGTGTATTAATTAATAAATCAAAGCATTGCATAGAGCATGAAGGCATGCCACTAGTAGAAAAAGGCCCATTTGTCCCGGTTCCAGAGGCCCATTTGTCCCGGTGCTGGAACCGGGACTAAAGGGTCGGGACTAAAGCCCAATATCTTTAGTCCCGGTTCGCTTATGAACCGGGACAGGTGGGGCTCCACGTGGCCGCTGCGGCGAGCCCAGGCAGGAGGGCCTTTAGTCCCGGTTGGTAACACCAACCGGGACCAAAGAGCATCCACGCGTCAGCAGCTCAGGAGCTGGGTTTTTTGTTTTTTTAAGGGGGGGAGGGGTTGGGGGTTTCATGTATTGTGTTAGCTAGCTAATAGCTAGAAAGAAGTGACCTCTCTTATCTCCATGCATGGTCGACGCTACGTACTATACGTTTAGAGAGGACTCTACACGCTAGCTAGTAAGAAAATGAAGGAAACCATTAAGTACAGAAGATCGTCATGAACATATACAGAGAGAAGTGATCGACCTCTCCTTCTCTGAGAGATTGGTCGAAGAAATAATTTTCGTATATCTATCCGATGCTACTAGCTACATATATACAATATAAGATCTCTTACAATCCCTAACATCTGAAGTCAAGTTCCACATGGTATTCTCCGGCTTTACTGATGACGTGGTCAAGAAAGAATCCCGCCAATTCCTCTTGAATGGCTTTTATGCGATCTTGTGGTAGGAGATCATCCCGCATCTGCCAGATCTAAATCGAAGAAGAGGTTCAATACATGTGTATGAATGAAACTCAACACAAATGATGGTAATAAAATAAAATTGTGAATATTTTTGCTTACACACTCCAATCGGCAATTCCTGAATCGATCAAGGCGACTGAAACGAAGCCAAAGTTCCAACACTAGCCTCTGTTCAGAGATAAATTCTTGAGAAAGACAAGAGTCAAAGCAAGATCAACTTCAACCTTCTTTTCACTCGGACCTCAATCCATTCAAGGGCTAATGATGAGAACATAGACCTGGGGTAGGGTAATAGGCCTGACCTATACGTCCTACCTAAGGTCCTTGTCCTAGGAGCAAAGAAGTTCAAGAGCAAATAGAGAGGGCTCAACAAAGGTGTCGAGTGCAATCCACTCGACCTACCATTCACTCGGAGATCCCTCCTTATTTAGGTCACTCGACCACTCAACCACTCGACATGCAGAAGACCTAAAGCCACTCCGCGCAGCAACGGTCGGGCATTTACTCATAGACTTAATGATCATTTATAGCACTTTATTATTGACGTTACCTGTAATGCTCTCACTTTATGTACATTGAATCCTGTGTAACGGAGGGGAGCTGGGGTCCTGGCGCACTCTATATAAGCCACCCCCTCCTCTGAGACAAGGGTTCGCACCCCCTGTAACACACACACGCATATAATCCAATTGACCGCCTCCGGGCTCCGAGACGTAGGGCTATTACTTCCTCCGAGAAGGGCCTAAACTCGTAAAACACTTGCGTACAGCTTCTCCATAGCTAGGACCTTGCCTCTATATCCCTACCCCCCCATTCTACTGTCAGACCTAGAACCACGACAGTTGGCGCCCACCATGGGGCCGGCGTCTTAGCGACTTGTTGGAGAAGTTGCGATTTTTCCGATCCCCATCAGCATGGTTTCAGGCGGAGGATTGGCCGAGGGCCGCGAGATCCGTTTCGGCGCGCTCGTGTTCGTCGCCGACGATTCCGCTTGGCTCCAAGAAGCTCCACTCGACGTCGAGGCGCTCCCCGTCCGTGGGGCAACACACTTTCGCACGTGCGTCCGCGGCATCCTCCTGCGGCAGCCGTCGACTCAGTATCGGTCGGCTCCGGTGGCGTCTTCACTCCCTGCTGCCCGCCGGCACAAGCGTTCTGGTCGGTCGAGGCTCCAGCGGTGGGTGAGGCACTGTAACACCCCGAGGATCATGCTACAGTAACTCTCTGTGATTAAGCTAATCATGTTGCTAAACAGGGCTTGATCACATTGGAATCAGATTTCTTTTCAAACTCCTAATTCAAAGTTCAATTAAAATTAAAGTGGAAAATAAAAGTTTTCAAAAATTTAAACAAAAATGTTCGGTGGGTGCCAAATAATACACTGGTAATTATTGTGGAGAAAACACATTTTTATAAAATGCCTAAATACTTTTAAATGAAATAAAACAGAAAAGAAAATAAACAAATAAAAAGAAAATACAAAAGAGCACAGAACAAACAAACAAAAAAAAGAAGAAGAAGGAGAAGGCCCCCCCCACTCGACCCCTGGCCCAACTGGGCCAACCCCAGGCCCAGCCGGCCAGCACCATCCCCCCCCCGGCCGAAAGGCCCAGCCCCACCCCGGCCCACCTCTCCCACTCGCCCTCCCCTTCCCTGTTCCCCCGACCGGGGTCGGAACAGGGGCCGGTCCCCGCCGCACCCCCTCGCCGGCGACGGGGAGGATAAGGACGCCAGCGCCCCCCGCCTCCTCGGGCCCCTCTCCCACTCGCCCCCGCTCACCTCTCGGCCTCTGCGCCTCTCTCTTCCCCCCCAGTTCCGCGCCGCTCCTTCCTTCCCCACGCTCGACGCGGTCGCCGCCGTTCACCGTCGTTCCCGCGGCCACCGTGCCCCAATCGCCACTTCGCCGTGTCGTACGCCGTCGCCGCCCTCGACTACGTCACCTCCGCCTCTCCGTTGAAGCTTGGAGCCACTGCACCGACCTCCCCGAGCTCGTCTTCCCCGCACGGCCGCCGTCGATCGCCGCCCCGTTTCGCCGCCTCGAGCCTCCCCGAGCACGCTGCCGTCCCCCTACAGCCTCGTCGTGAGCTTCTCCCCCCTCCTCCCCTGTCCTTTCGCTCTCGCGCGCCCTCTAGCTGCTTCCCCACGCGCGCCCGAACGCAGCGCCGCGGAGCTCGTCGCCGGCGGGTCTCCGGTGACCAATTGGTCATGGGCGTAGGCCCGTTAGCTTGACCGCACCGTGCAGCACCCGCCTAGCTAGTTAGTTTGGCCGCTCGCGCGCTCTAACGCCGCACCCGCTCCAGCCCGAACTCCGGCGCCGCTTTTGCTCATCGCCGGCGCCGTTCCGGCAGCTCCAGCTCCGGCCGGTCTCACCACGCGACGCGGCGGGCTCTCCCCGTTCGAACGCACCCACCCGCGCCCGTGTAGGCCCCCTGTAGGCGAATCCCGACGGGGCCGAGCGCCCTCCGCTGCGTTTTCGTGCTCGCTGGCGTTCAGCCGCCGGCCTGCTGAGCTGGCACACCTGGGGCCACCCCTGGGTCACCGCCAGCGGGCCCCGCAGGCCCCGTTGACTGGGTCAACCCAGTCAACGTGCTGACTTGGCAGGCCCAGCCACTGACATGCGGGCCCCGCCGCATAATTAAAAAAAAAGAAATGTTTTTATAATTAAAACTATTTAATTAATATAATTAGGCACTGACAGGTGGGGCCCAGTAGTTAATTAACTAAAAATTAATTAGTTTAATCTTCTGTTAGCCCACTGTCCATGACAGGTGGGGCCCACGGGTCAGTTTGACCTGGTCAGCCGCTCTGTTGACCTGCTGACGTCAGCATTGCCTCATGCTGACGTCATAATTCATTTTTGCTTAATTCAAATAATTCCAGAAATTCAAATAAACTTTGAAAATTCATATCTTTTAGACCGTAACTCGGATGAAAATGTTTTCTATATGAAAGTCGCTCAGAACGACGAGACGAATCCGAATACGCAGTCCGTTCGTCCACCACACCTCCCTAACATATCGAACTAGCAACTTTCCCCCTCCGGTCCGTCTGTCCGAAAACGCGAAACATCGGGAATGCCTCCCGGATGTTCCCCCCCCTTCACCGGTACCACCTACTGTCGCGTTAGGACACACCTCGCACTTTTCATTGTCATGTCACGCATCGTCATGCTGATGTTTGCATTGTATTTACTGTTTCTTCCCCCTCTTCTCTCCGGTAGACTACGAGACCGACACTGCTGCTGCCCAGTTCGCCTACGGAGTCGACGACCCCTCCTACTTGCCAGAGCAACCAGGCAAGCCCCCCCCCCCTTGATCACCAAATATCGCCTATTCTTATCTATACTGCTTGCATTAGAGTAGTGTAGCATGTTACTGCTTTTCGATATCCTATCCTGATGCATAGCCTATCCTTGCTACTACTGTTGATACCTTTACCTGCAATCCTACATGCTTAGTATAGGATGCTAGATTTCCATCAGTGGCCCTACATTCTTGTCCGTCTGCTGTGCTATACTATCGGGCCGTGATCACCTGGGCGGTGATCACGGGTATATACTTATATACTATATACATGACACATGTGATGACTAAAGTCGGGTCGGCTCGTAGGAGTACCCGCAAGTGGATCTTTGTGGCGGAGCGACAGGGCAGGTTGAGACCGCCTAGGTGAGAGGTGGGCCTGGCCCTGGTCGGCGTTCGCGGATACTTAACACGCTTAACGAGATCTTGGTATTTGATCTGAGTCTGGCCATTTGGTCTATACGCACTAACCATCTACGCGGGAGTAGTTATGGGTATCCCGGCGTCGTGGTATCAGCCGAAGCCTTCTTGACGTCAGCGACTGAGTGGCGCGCGCCGGATTGGACTGGAACGCCACTAGGCTAGGTCTGCTTCCGGCCGCGTACGCAACGTGCAGGTGTGCATAGGGCGATGGGCCCAGACCCCTGCGCGCATAGGGTTAGACCGGCGTGCTGACCTCTCTGTTGTGCTTAGGTGGGGCTGCGACGCGTTGATCTTACGAGGCCGGGCATGACCCAGAAAAGTGTGTCCGGCCAAATGGGATCGAGCGTGTTGGGTTATGTGGTGCACCCCTGCAGGGAAGTTTATCTATTCGAATAGCCGTGTCCCTCGGTAAAAGGACGACCCGGAGTTGTACCTTGACCTTATGACAACTAGAACTGCATACTGAATAAAATACACCCTTCCAAGTGCCAGATACAACCCGATGATCGCTCTCTAACAGGGCGACGAGGAGGGGATCGCCGGGTAGGATTATGCTATGCGATGCTACTTGGAGGACTTCAATCTACTCTCTTCTATATGCTGCAAGATGGAGATGGCCAGAAGCGTAGTCTTCGACAGGACTAGCTATCCCCCTTTTATTCTGGCATTCTGCAGTTCAGTCCACTGATATGCCCCTTTACACATATACCCATGCATATGTAGTGTAGCTCCTTGCTTGCGAGTACTTTAGATGAGTACTCACGGTTGCTTCTCTCCCTCTTTTCTCCCTTTTCTTTTCTATCTGGTTGTCACAACCAGATGCTGGAGTCCAGGAGCCAGACGCCACCGTCGACGACGACACCTACGACACTGGAGGTGCCTACTACTACGTGCAGGCCGCTGACGACGACCAGGAGTAGTTAGGAGGATCCCAGGCAGGAGGCCTGCGCCTCGTTCGATCTGTATCCCAGTTTGTGCTAGCCTTCTTAAGGCAAACTTGTTTAACTTATGTCTGTACTCAGATATTGTTGCTTCCGCTGACTCGTCTGAGATCGAGCACTTGTATTCGAGCCCTCGAGGCCCCTGGCTTGTATTATGATGCTTGTATGACTTATTTATGTTGTAGAGTTGTGTTGTGATATCTTCCCGTGAGTCCCTGATCTTGATCGTACACATTTGCGTGCATGATTAGTGTACGGTCAAATCGGGGGCGTCACAAGTTGGTATCAGAGCCGACTGCCTGTAGGAATCCCCCTTTCCACACTCCTTGGCCGAAGTCGAGTCTAGACATTACAAAACTTTTACTAACATGGTTGTGTGTCTTACGGGCCCACGTCGCCATTGGGTGGTACTAGGATCTTTTACTCCTCGACCTTTACTCTGGGACTCTAAACTCTCTTCTACTCGGGTTAAACGAATTTACTAACTCTAACACTAGGATCCCGTGACCGCATTCACCCCAAAGTTGGATAAGCCATAGTTGTTTCTTAGAGTAGTATTTTGAACAATTCACACACTGTCATTTGACTCCTTTGAAACGTCTTTGCTTTCAGATGGAACCCACGAGGCAGGTCGTTCGCCACACGATGGCCATTGGTGCCTCGGGATCACCTGCGGTGCTAGCTGAGATGATGACCTATCTGGGTTATCGCTGGCACCCTGAGTACACCGTCTACGAGGAGTACCAGGACTTTAACCAGGAGCAGTACCGTGCCATCGTCCACCTCTACTCTCGGGAGTATGACTCCACTACTGTGCTGCACACCGCACATGGTGTTGGTGTGACCATCGATATGGCTGTCCACGATGCTGCCTATGCTGCTCTGACACGTCTTCGTGGAGAGTATCGGGAGTTGGACACCTCCCCTTTCAGGCACATTGCTATCGCATCCGATGTTGGTGCGGAGGGATACTATACTGCTGCCTACTCCACTGTCACCCGAGAGCCCTTCTACCATCAGAACCTGGTTCTGCATGCTGATGGGCTGGATCGAGCTAACCGAGCTCTTCGCCACGAGATGTACACCACCCGTCAGCACCTTTACCGTGCTCTGACGCTGCTGCACCCCTTTGTCCGATCTGGACAGGTACCGCGTACTGCGATCTACCCAGCCAGGACCGTGATGCCCCACGGTGTCGGTTGGCCAGAGGTGGGAGGCTACTCTCCCGCACTTGGTCCTCTTCTGCCACCTGAGCGTCGGGCTCTACACCTGAGTGTCCGCGGCCCCCAGTCTGCTGACGTGGAGGGCTATCCGTTGCCTCACTACCAGCTGTCGGGCTACGATTACCTCCACAGTACCTCTTGGGACTGATGTAGTCTTGCTTAGTTAAGTATTAGTTGCAGTCGCCGCGAGCCTGTGTGCCGCCTATGATGTTTTAGTCTATGTACTGAACTCTTGTACTGAACTCTATGCATGACCCCTTTTGTAAGTTATGCCGACTACTATGTAGTAGCTATCGTGCTCCTTTCGTTATGCATGTTTCATCATGAATGATTCTTGTCTTGCAAATATTTCTCAATGCTGAACTACCCCTGTTATATATTAGCAGGATGGTTAGACCAGGTGGTCGTGGTCGTGGTGGCGATGCCCCACCACCACCTGAGTACATGGCTGGTATGATCCAACAGTTTGAACTGAACCGCCAATTCATGGAAAATATGATGGCTCAGTTTCCTCGCCCCAATATGAACCAGCAGCAAGCCCAAGTGACTCTTCAAGATTTCATACGCCTCAACCCAACCATCTACCGCAGCTCAACTCAGCCTCTGGATGCTGATGACTGGCTCCGTGACATCACCTATGAGATGGAGTCTGCTGATGTAGCCCCTGCCAGCTATGTCACCTTTGCTTCCTTCTTCTTGAAGGGACCCGCAGCTCAATGGTGGGACAGCCACAGGCGTACTCTGCCAGCTGGAACAATCATCACATGGCCAGACTTCCAAGCAGCTTTCCGTGCCCGCTTCATTCCTCAGGGAGTCATGGACCGGAAGAAGCGAGAGTTCCGCAACCTCACCCAAGGCAACAAAACTGTTGAAGCTTATCAGCGGGAGTTTCTGGACTTGTCCCGCTATGCTGAAGAGGACATTGCAACTGATGCACGCAGACAGGAGAAGTTCCGTGATGGCCTTCAAGCTGACATCAAGCTCGCACTTCTAGTGCATGACTTTGCTGATTTCGCCACCTTGGTGAACAAGGCCATCAATGTCGAAACTGGTCTGCAGGAATACCAGAGCTCTCACAGGCGCAACCGTGACACGGGCTCATCTTCGGGCTCGCCCGCACAGAAGCGTAAGATATGGATCCCGAACAGCATGTACCGTCCAAATGCATCTGCCCCAAGGCAGACCTATGCTGCACCTCGTCTGCCTCCACCACCATCTAGGCAGTCAAGACTTCCAGCTCCACCATCCCAAGCTCCTGTTCCCACTCCGAATAATGGCTTGTGCTTCAGGTGTGGTCAACCAGGACACCGTGCTAGAGAATGCAACCAGAACCAGAATCAACTGGCCCTTCCAGCAACTGGCCGTGGTAACAATCAGCCCCGCAACAACAATGCTAAGTCTTATGGTCGTGCTCATGCCAACCACGTTGATCTCAACGAAGCTCAAGACCAGCCTGCTACTGTGATGGGTACACTCCTCGTAAATTCAGTACCAGCATCCGTTTTATTTGATACAGGTGCATCGCATTCATTCATGTCAGAAGATTTTGCATACAAGCACGACGTTAAATGTGAGGAGATGAACACCTCGGTACTGGTCAAAACCCCCGTGGGACAGTGTCAAACCTCCTTGGTTGGCATCGATGTCCCCGTGGAAATCGAAGGGCTGGAATTCTATGCCTCTCCCATTATCCTGAAGTCGTCTAACATCGACCTCATTTTGGGTATGGATTGGTTGAAAGCGCATACTGCTTCTATAGTTTGCGCCACTAAAACCGTCCATCTGCTACACCCTTCAGATGAAATAGTTGCTTACCAAGCTCATCTGGTGCAAAATGCCGAGGCAAGGCTCTATGCATTGAATGCATTGAACGCTGCACCACTCGAGGGCATTGAAAACATTCCCGTCGTGCGTGAATTCCTCGACGTCTTTCCTGAAGAACTTCCAGGGATTCCCCCTGCTAGAGCTGTCGAATTCATCATCGACTTGAAACCAGGCACCACTCCTATAGCCAAGCGACCCTACAAAATGCCGCCGCATGAACTCCTTGAGCTTAAGGAGGAAATCGACAAATCTCTTCGCAAAGGATTCATTCGCCCAAGTTGCTCTCCTTGGGGAGCACCTTCTCTCTTTGTCAAGAAGAAGGATGGGACAAACCGGTTAGTTCAAGACTACCGTCCTATAAACCAAGCCACCATTCAGAATAAATACCCTCTTCCTCGGATCAATGATCTGTATGATCAACTAGCGGGTTCGTCAGTGTTCTCTAAGCTTGACTTGAGGTTGGGTTACCACCAGATCCGTGTTCGCGAAGAGGATATCCCAAAGACCGCCTTCGTGACTCGCTATGGTTCATACGAGTACACCGTCATGTCTTTCGGTTTAACCAATGCTCCAGCCACCTTCTCTCGTCTGATGAACTATATATTCATGGATTACCTCGACAAGTTCGTCGTGGTTTATCTGGATGATATCCTGGTATTTTCCAAGAACGAAGAAGAACATGCCGAACATCTTCGACTTGTGCTGGAAAAGCTACGAGAGCATCAACTATATGCCAAGTTCTCCAAATGTGAATTCTGGCTACCGGAAGTGACCTATCTTGGGCATGTCATCTCTAAGGATGGTATTGCCGTCAACCCTGAACGAGTTCAGGCTATTCTTGATTGGACTCCTCCCAATAACGTTAAGCAAGTCGGAAGTTTTCTCGGTCTCGCCAGCTATTGCCGTCGATTCGTCGAGAACTTCTCTAAGATCGCCAGGCCTCTGACTAACCTTTTGCATAAGGGTGTCAAGTTCCAATGGACAGACAAATGTCAGGAAAGTTTCCAGGCACTCAAAGACAAGTTGACTTCTGCTCCAGTTCTAGCTCCACCTGATACTAAGAAGGACTTTGTCATTTACTGCGACGCTTCCCGTCAAGGATTAGGCTGTGTCCTAATGCAAGACCGCAAAGTGATTGCTTATGCCTCTCGGCAATTGCGCCCTCACGAAGAGAACTACCCAGTTCACGACCTCGAACTTGCTGCTGTCATTCATGCGCTGAAGCAGTGGCGACATTACCTTCTCGGTAATCGTTGCGAGATCTTCACTGACCACCAAAGTCTGAAGTATCTGTTTACTCAGCCAGATCTGAACCTCCGTCAGCAGAGATGGATGGAGCTTGTTGCAGACTTTGACTTGGGTATTTCCTATACGCCAGGCAAGGCTAATGTAATGGCTGATGCCTTGAGCCGCAAGTCTTACTGCAACCACCTCCAGGTTCATAAAGTTCAGCCCTCGCTTGTTGAAGAATTCAGGAAGCTGAACCTCCATATTGTTCCTCCGGGTGCACTCGCTCCCCCTCCTAAGGAGTTTGGCAAGGTGAACCTCCACGTTGTTACCCAGGGTTCCCTCAATACCCTAGTTGCTAAACCAGATCTCGAGGACAGCATCAAAAGGCTACAGAAGTATGACTCTGAAGCCCACAAGATTAAGCGCTACCTCGCAGAAGGAAAGCCCTCATTCTTCACCATTGCTGAAGATGGCACCCTATACTTCAAGGGCCGCCTAGTGGTGCCATGTGCAGAGAAAAACCTGGATATGACACAGGAAGTTATGAAAGAAGCTCATGATACGCCTCTATGTATCCATCCTGGTAGTACAAAGATGTACCAAGACATCCGTCAGAGATTCTGGTGGTCTAATATGAAGCAAGCCATTGCTCGTTATGTTGCTGAGTGTGACGTTTGCCGTCGTATCAAAGCAGAACATCAAAGGCCTGCTGGAACTCTGCAACCTATCTCTATTCCTGAATGGAAATGGGACCATGTTGAGATGGACTTCGTCACTGGATTTCCCAAATCACAGAAAGGTAATGATGCTATTCTTGTCGTCATTGACCGGCTTTCCAAAGTTGCACATTTTCTGGCAGTCAAAGAAACGATCACTGCTAGCCAGTTGGCAACGCTCTATATGTCCAGGATTGTTTCACTCCATGGTATTCCATTGGTTATCAGCTCAGACCGTGGCAGCTTATTCACTTCAAGATTCTGGGCAAGTTTCCAAGAAGCTATGGGAACTCATCTGTCATTCAGTACTGCATTTCATCCTCAATCGCAAGGGCAAGTTGAACGCGTCAATCAAGTTCTCGAAGACATGCTTCGAGCTTGCGTTATTTCCTTCGGCAAGAAATGGGAGGAATCTCTCCCGTATGCTGAGTTCTCTTATAATAATAGCTATCAAGCTAGTCTGAAGATGGCCCCCTTCGAAGTGTTATATGGACGAAAGTGCCGAACCCCTCTGAACTGGTCAGAAACTGGGGAACGTCCACTCTTTGGCCCGGATATTATCCAAGATGCCGAAGAACAAGTCCGCATTATTCGCGAGAATCTCAAGACTGCTCAGTCACGTCAGAAGAGTCAGTATGACCGTCATCATAAGGACATGGTCTATCAACCTGGCGAAAAGGCTTATCTTCGAGTCACACCTATGAAGGGTGCTCACCGCTTCGGGATCAAGGGCAAACTAGCTCCTCGCTATATTGGCCCATTCACTATTCTCGAAAGGCGTGGAAAAGTGGCATACCAACTGGAGCTACCGCCGAACCTTTCTCAGGTTCACGATGTGTTCCATGTGTCACAGCTCCGCCGTTGCTTCAAGGACCCAATCCGAGCTGTGGATCATGAAGTGCTCGAATTGCAGCAAGACCTCTCCTATAAGGAGCATCCGGTCCGCATTCTCGACCAAGCTGAACGCCGCACACGTCAGAAGGCGATCAAGTTTCTCAAAGTCCAGTGGTCGCACCATTCTGAAGATGAGGCCACTTGGGAACGAGAGGATCGTCTGCGCGAAGAATACCCCGCACTGTTTCCTTCTACCTCCTAAATCTCGGGACGAGATTTCTTGTAGTGGAGGAGATTTGTAACACCCCGAGGATCATGCTACAGTAACTCTGTGTGATTAAGCTAATCATGTTGCTAAACAGGGCTTGATCACATTGGAATCAGATTTCTTTTCAAACTCCTAATTCAAAGTTCAATTAAAATTAAAGTGGAAAATAAAAGTTTTCAAAAATTTAAACAAAAATGTTCGGTGGGTGCCAAATAATACACTGGTAATTATTGTGGAGAAAACACATTTTTATAAAATGCCTAAATACTTTTAAATGAAATAAAACAGAAAAGAAAATAAACAAATAAAAAGAAAATACAAAAGAGCACAGAACAAACAAACAAAAAAAAGAAGGAGAAGGCCCCCTCCACTGGACCCCTGGCCCAACTGGGCCAACCCCAGGCCCAGCCGACCAGCACCATCCCCCCCCCCGGCCGAAAGGCCCAGCCCCACCCCGGCCCACCTCTCCCACTCGCCCTCCCCTTCCCTGTTCCCCCGACCGGGGTCGGAACAGGGGCCGGTCCCCGCCGCACCCCCTCGCCGGCGACGGGGAGGATAAGGACGCCAGCGCCCCCCGCCTCCTCGGGCCCCTCTCCCACTCGCCCCCGCTCACCTCTCGGCCTCTGCGCCTCTCTCTCCCCCCCTAGATCCGCGCCGCTCCTTCCTTCCCCACGCCCGACGCGGTCGCCGCCGTTCACCGTCGTTCCCGCGGCCACCGTGCCCCAATCGCCACTTCGCCGTGTCGTACGCCGTCGCCGCCCTCGACTACGTCACCTCCGCCTCTCCGTTGAAGCTTGGAGCCACTGCACCGACCTCCCCGAGCTCGTCTTCCCCGCACGGCCGCCGTCGATCGCCGCCCCGTTTCGCCGCCTCGAGCCTCCCCGAGCACGCTGCCGTCCCCCTACAGCCTCGCCGTGAGCTTCTCCCCCCTCCTCCCCTGTCCTTTCGCTCTCGCGCGCCCTCTAGCTGCTTCCCCACGCGCGCCCGAACGCAGCGCCGCGGAGCTCGTCGCCGGCGGGTCTCCGGTGACCAATTGGTCATGGGCGTAGGCCCGTTAGCTTGACCGCACCGTGCAGCACCCGCCTAGCTAGTTAGTTTGGCTGCTCGCGCGCTCTAACGCCGCACCCGCTCCAGCCCGAACTCCGGCGCCGCTTTTGCTCGTCGCCGGCGCCGTTCCGGCAGCTCCCGCTCCGGCCGGTCTCACCACGCGACGCGGCGGGCTCTCCCCGTTCGACCGCACCCACCCGCGCCCGTGTAGGCCCCCTGTAGGCGAATCCCGACGGGGCCGAGCGCCCTCCGCCGCGTTTTCGGGCTCGCCGGTGTTCAGCCGCCGGCCTGCTGAGCTGGCACACCTGGGGCCACCCCTGGGTCACTGCCAGCGGGCCCCGCAGGCCCCGTTGACTGGGTCAACCCAGTCAACGTGCTGACTGGGCAGGCCCAGCCACTGACATGCGGGCCCCGCCGCATAATTAAAAAAAAAGAAATGTTTTTATAATTAAAACTATTTAATTAATATAATTAGGCACTGACAGGTGGGGCCCAGTTGTTAATTAACTAAAAATTAATTAGTTTAATCTTCTGTTAGCCCACTGTCTATGGCAGGTGGGGCCCACGGGTCAGTTTGACCTGGTCAGCCGCTCTGTTGACCTGCTGACGTCAGCATTGCCTCATGCTGACGTCATAATTCATTTTTGCTTAATTCAAATAATTCCAGAAATTCGAATAAACTTTGAAAATTCATATCTTTTAAACCGTAACTCGGATGAAAATGTTTTCTATATGAAAGTCGCTCAGAACGACGAGACGAATCCGAGTACGCAGTCCGTTCGTCCACCACACCTCCCTAAACTATCGAACTAGCAACTTTCCCCCTCCGGTCCGTCTGTCCGAAAACGCGAAACATCGGGAATACCTCCCGGATGTTCCCCCCCTTCACCGGTACCACCTACTGTCGCGTTAGGACACACCTCGCACTGTTCATTGTCATGTCACGCATCGTCATGCTGATGTTTGCATTGTATTTACTGTTTCTTCCCCCTCTTCTCTCCGGTAGACTACGAGACCGACACTGCTGTTGCCCAGTTCGCCTACGGAGTCGACGACCCCTCCTACTTGCCAGAGCAACCAGGCAAGCCCCCCCCCCTTGATCACCAGATATCGCCTATTCTTCTCTATACTGCTTGCATTAGAGTAGTGTAGCATGTTACTGCTTTTCGATATCCTATCCTGATGCATAGCCTATCCTTGCTACTACTGTTGATACCTTTACCTGCAATCCTACATGCTTAGTATAGGATGCTAGATTTCCATCAGTGGCCCTACATTCTTGTCCGTCTGCTATGCTATACTATCGGGCCGTGATCACCTGGGCGGTGATCATGGGTAAATACTTATATACTATATACATGACACATGTGATGACTAAAGTCGGGTCGGCTCGTAGGAGTACCCGCAAGTGGATCTTTGTGGCGGAGCGACAGGGCAGGTTAAGACCGCCTAGGTGAGAGGTGGGCCTGGCCCTGGTCGGCGTTCGCGGATACTTAACACGCTTAACGAGATCTTGGTATTTGATCTGAGTCTGGCCATTTGGTCTATACGCACTAACCATCTACGCGGGAGTAGTTATGGGTATCCCGGCGTCGTGGTATCAGCCGAAGCCTTCTTGACGTCAGCGACTGAGTGGCGCGCGCCGGATTGGACTGGAACGCCACTAGGCTAGGTCTGCTTCCGGCCGCGTACGCAACGTGCAGGTGTGCATAGGGCGATGGGCCCAGACCCCTGCGCGCATAGGGTTAGACCGGCGTGCTGACCTCTCTGTTGTGCTTAGGTGGGGCTGCGACGCGTTGATCTTACGAGGTCGGGCATGACCCAGGAAAGTGTGTCCGGCCAAATGGGATCGAGCGTGTTGGGTTATGTGGTGCACCCCTGCAGGGAAGTTTAACTATTCGAATAGCCGTGTCCCTCGGAAAAAGGACGACCCGGAGTTGTACCTTGACCTTATGACAACTAGAACTGGATACTGAATAAAATACACCCTTCCAAGTGCCAGATACAACCCGGTGATCGCTCTCTAACAGGGCGACGAGGAGGGGATCGCCGGGTAGGATTATGCTATGCGATGCTACTTCGAGGACTTCAATCTACTCTCTTCTATATGCTGCAAGATGGAGATGGCCAGAAGCGTAGTCTTCGACAGGACTAGCTATCCCCCTTTTATTCTGGCATTCTGCAGTTCAGTCCACTGATATGCCCCTTTACACATATACCCATGCATATGTAGTGTAGCTCCTTGCTTGCGAGTACTTTGGATGAGTACTCACGGTTGCTTCTCTCCCTCTTTTCCCCCTTTTCTTTTCTATCTGGTTGTCACAACCAGATGCTGGAGTCCAGGAGCCAGACGCCACCGTCGACGACGACACCTACGACACTGGAGGTGCCTACTACTACGTGCAGGCCGCTGACGACGACCAGGAGTAGTTAGGAGGATCCCAGGCAGGAGGCCTGCGCCTCGTTCGATCTGTATCCCAGTTTGTGCTAGCCTTCTTAAGGCAAACTTGTTTAACTTATGTCTGTACTCAGATATTGTTGCTTCCGCTGACTCGTCTGAGATCGAGCACTTGTATTCGAGCCCTCGAGGCCCCTGGCTTGTATTATGATGCTTGTATGACTTATTTATGTTGTAGAGTTGTGTTGTGATATCTTCCCGTGAGTCCCTGATCTTGATCGTACACATTTGCGTGCATGATTAGTGTACGGTCAAATCGGGGGCGTCACAGGCACGCGATGTCTCGCCAACCGGCCACCCCCAAGTCGTGGCAATCGAGCCCGACGAAACTCTCTACGGCCTGTTCGACTGGCTCCGTTGAGACTGCGTCTGAGTGCGACAGCAGTGACCCCGCGGCGGAAGTCCTGATGGTCAACGGACCGCGCAGTCCTCCTGGCTTCCCCCGCGAGGATGGTGGCGACGGCGGAGGCGATCCATCGCGTGCCCACGAGGAGTACCGCCCCGAGCCCCTCTCTTCGCAGCAGAGGGAAGAGCTTCGCCGCCGCAACATGGATGCACTTCACACTCCTATCGTTGGAGAGACCCCCGAGGCCCGGGCCTTGGAGGAGGTTCGCCTGGCCAACTTGGTTGAGCGCACTCGACTGGAGAATCTCCAGCACGCACTCGACGAGCATGCTCGGCAGCGGATTCCTGAGTCCAGTCGACGACAACTTTTTCCGCCTCCATCTCAGGTATACCGAACTCCGATTCAGAATCTCATAGCTGCAGCCCGAATAGCAGAGTCGATTCAGCCCTCCCAGTCAGAAGCTGGCAGAGGTTTGATGCAGATCAGGGCTTTACTCCGGGCAGCAGGGGAACAAAACACAGCAGTATCTCAGTCGCGGAATAGGATCCATAGCAGATCCGTGGTAGCAGACATAGTCCAGTAGGCTCACAATCCAAGATCGCCCCCGAGGCGTGAGGGACGTGGGGCCCGACGAGATCAGTACAGAAACCGTGAGCAGTATAATCACCGACTCGACCACGATGATCGTCGTCGAGTGCCCACGCCTCCCCCAAGGAGTGGGTCCAACGCGCCTCGGCAACACGATGACAGGCGCCCTCACAGTGGTGGGCGAAGGATTCCAGTCGACCCCCGGGAGCCAGGCTTTGACGCGAGATCCATTCTCGTTCAAGGTTTCGTTGACAGGAACAGAGCACACAGAGATGGCCACGATAGAGATTACCCGACCGGCAACAGGGTGCATGTTTCAGGTCCCGAGTGTTTCAGCAGAGCCATCAGAGCAGCAGTGATTCCTCCCAACTTTAGGTTGGCGACTGGAGTCAGCAAATTCACTAGTGAGTCCAAGCCTGACACTTGGCTTGAGGACTACCGAGTGGCTGTGCAGATCGGTGGTGGCAATGACGAAGTGGCCATGAAGCACCTGCCTCTGATGTTAGAGGGTTCGGCTAGAGCGTGGTTGAATCAGTTAGCGCCTGGCAGTATTTACAGCTGGGAAGAGCTTGCCCGAGTGTTTGTCAGAACATTTGAGGGTACATGCAAACGGCCAGTGGGGCTAACTGAGCTACAGTCTTGTGTGCAGAAGTCGAATGAAACTTTGAGAGATTATATCCAGAGCAGTTTGTGCCTTTAAGGAAGGTGTTAAGTATCGAGAATTGAATCTGAAGTTCGGTCGGACCGGAGATATGTCTCTGAGTCGAATGATGGAAATTGCCACCAAGTATGCTAATGGAGAAGAGGAGGATCGGCTCCGGAGTGGCAAGCACAAAGCACTCGCCCACGAAACCGGGGGAGGGAACTCCAGTCGGAAGCAGAAGCACAAAGCCGAACCAGCTGCTCCTGGAGAAACCTTAGCCGTGACTCAAGGAAAGTTCAAGGGGAAGCCCAAAGGGCCATGGTACCCCAGGAAAGTAAAAGATCAAGATGGAAATGATGTGTTGCATTTACCATGCCACATTCACATAAAAAAGATGAGGAGGGTAATCTCATTTATCCGAAACATACCACTCGACAATGTCGGCTCCTAATCCAGCAGTTCCGAGAGAAATAGCCCAAAGAAAAGGAGAAAGAATCAGAGAAAGTTGAGGATAAGGTAGAGGACGACGATGGTTACCCCCACGTCAATTCCACTCTGATGATTTTTGCTGATGTTGAGAGCAAGAGTCGACTGAAAGTCATCAACAGAGAAGTGAACATGGTCGCTCCGGCGACGCCCAGTTATCTGAAGTGGTCCCAGACTGCCCTTACATTCGACCAGTCTGATCACCCGACACACATAGCCACCCCTGGGAGGCAAGCGTTGGTGGTCGACCCAGTCGTCGAAGGCACTCGGTTGACTAAGGTTCTGATGGATGGTGGCAGTGGCCTGAATATATTGTATGCGGAGACCTTGAAAGGGATGGGCATTCCGATGTCCAGACTCAGTGAAAGCAATATGAGTTTCCATGGGGTTATTCCTGGCAAGAAGGCTGAGTCACTCGGCCAGATCGCCCTCGATGTGGTTTTCGGTGATTCCAAGAATTACTACAAAGAAAAGTTGACATTTGAAGTTGTCGATTTCCAGAGTGTTTATCATGCTATTCTGGGCAGGCCGGCTTACGCACGTTTCATGGCTCGGCCATGTTACGTTTACCTTAAATTGAAGATGCCTGGTCCTAAAGGAGTGATCACTATCACTGGCAATCAGAAGAAGGCAGAAGAGTGCTTCTAGAAGGGCTCAAAGATCGCCGATGCACAAATGGCAGTCATGGAATTACAGGAGTATCAAAAAATGCAGATCCGAGTGATTTGTTGCGAGCTAAGAAGCCCGCGACGGATTCAGCATTTCAGTCGTCTGGAAGAAGCGCTCATCCAGTTCCTCCGTGAGAACTGGGACATCTTTGCATGGAAACCTTCTGACATGTCGGGTGTTCCCAGGGGGCTGGCTGAGCACCGTTTGCGAGTCGACCCAAAAGTGAAACCGGTCAAAGAACATCTTTGACGGTCCACCGTGCAGAAGAGAAAAGCAATCGGTGAAGAAGTGGCTCGGCTCCTAGCAGCTGAGTTTATCCGAGAGATTTACCACTCCGAGTGGCTAGCCAATGTTGTCATGGTCCCCAAGAAGGACGACTCACTTCGCATGTGCATTGACTTCAAGCATATCAATCGGGCCTGCCCGAAAGATCACTTTCATCTCCCCCACATCGATCAAATAGTCGACTCGACTGCAGGGTGTGAGCGCTTGTCCTTTTTGGACGCTTATTCCGGGTATCATCAGATCCGACTGTATGGACCCGATGAGATAAAAACAACTTTCATCACTCCATTTGGGTGCTTCTGTTATGTCACCATGCCATTCGGCCTGAAGAATGCTGGAGCCACATTCATGAGGATGATTCAGAAGTGTTTACTCACTCAAATCAGTCGGAATGTGGAAGCATACATGGATGACATTGTGGTCAAGTCACGTAAAGGTTCCGACCTGTTGGCTGACCTTGCTGAAACCTTTGCCAACCTCAGAAGGTATGATATCAAGCTTAATCCATCAAAGTGCACATTCGGAGTTCCGGGCGGAAAATTACTCGGTTTCCTTGTTTCCAAACGAGGGATCGACGCTAACCCAGAGAAAGTTGGTGCCATTCTCCAAATGAAACGCCCTGTGCGTGTGCACGATGTCCAGAAGCTTATAGGTTGTTTGGCCGCCTTGAGTCGATTCATTTCTCGCCTCGGTGAAAAGGCATTGCCTCTTTACCGACTAATGAAGAAGTCTGATAAGTTTGAGTGGACTCCTGAAGCTGATGCAGCATTTGCAGAGCTCAAAGCCCCGCTTTCCACCCGGCCGGTGCTTGCTGCCCCAATCAGCAAAGAGCCTTTACTGCTTTACATTGCATCCACTGGACAAGTTGTCAGTACGGTAGTCACGGTCGAGCGAGAAGAGTAAGGAAAAGCCTATAAAGTTCAGCGCCCAGTATATTATGTTTCTGAAGTTTTGACTCCATCAAAGCAAAGATACCCACATTATCAGAAGCTTGTTTATGGGATTTATATGACCACGAAGAAGGTTGCACATTATTTCTCTGACCACTCCTTTACAGTCGTCAGCGACGCTCCATTATCAGAGATTCTGAACGACAGAGACGCAACTGGTCGAGTGGCAAAGTGGGCGATTGAACTCCTTCCCTTGGATATTAAGTTTGAGGCAAAGAAAGCTATCACGTCCCAAGCAATAGCAGATTTCCTCGCCGAGTGGATCGAACAGCAACTGCCAACTCAAATCCACTCGGAGCACTAGACCATGTTCTTTGATGGTTCCAAGATGCTGAATGGTTCCGGTGCTAGGGTGGTACTGGTATCCCCCCGAGGAGACAAGCTCAGATATGTTCTCCAGATTCACTTTGATTCCTCCAATAACGAAGCAGAATATGAAGCACTCTTATATGGGCTACGTATGGCCATCTCGCTCGGCGTCTGTCGCCTCATGGTTTACGGCGACTCAGATTTGGTAGTCAATCAAGTGATGAAGGAGTGGGACGTCAGAAGCCCAGCTGTGACTGGTTACTGCAATGCGGTGAGGATGTTGGAAAGGAAATTTGAGGGGTCAGAGCTCCATCATATACCCCGACTGGAAAATCAAGCAGCCGATGATTTGTCAAAGATAGGTTCCAAGAGGGAAGCCATTCCCAGCAACGTGTTTTTAGAACACATTCATACACCTTCAGTTCAAGAAGATCCTTTCACTGAAGAACCCCCACAGCCTAAGAGTGCCACAGATCCGACTGAAGTCGAAGTCCCAGCCGTGGTCGACCTGATCATGGAGGTTTTAGTCATCACCCCCGACTGGACAGTGCCATACATTGCGTATATCCTGAGGAAGGAACTCCCAGAGGATGAAGAAGAGGCTCGACAGATCGTCCGTCGATCCAAATGTTGGAAATATGCCCTAGAGGCAATAATAAATGGTTATTATTGTATTTCCTTGTTCATGATAATTGTCTATTGTTCATGCTATAATTGTATTAACTGGAAGCCGTGATACATGTGTGAATACATAGACCACAACATGTCCCTAGTAAGCCTCTAGTTGACTAGCTCGTTGATCAATAGATAGTCATGCTTTCCTAGCCATGGACATTGGATGTCGTTGATAACGGGATCACATCATTGGGAGAATGATGTGATGGACAAGACCCAATCCTAAGCATAGAACAAGATCGTGTAGTTCATTTGCTAGAGCTTTTCCAATGTCAAGTATCATTTCCTCAGACCATGAGATTGTGCAACTCCCGGATACCGTAGGAATTCTTTGGGTGTATCAAATGTCACAACATAACTGGGTGGCTATAAAGGTGCACTACAGGTATCTCCAAAAGTGTCTGTTGGGTTGGCAAGAATCGAGACTGGGATTTGTCACTCCGTATGACGGAGAGGTATCTCTGGACCCACTCGGTAATGCATCATCATAATGAGCTCAATGTGACTAATGAGTTAGCCACGGGATCATGCGTTACGGAACGAGTAAAGAGAATTGCCGGTAACGAGATTGAACGAGGTATTGGGATACCGACGATCGAATCTCGGGCAAGTAACATACCGATAGACAAAGGGAATTGTATACGGGATTGATTGAATCCCTGACATCGTGGTTCATCCGATGAGATCATCATGGAACATGTGGGAGCCAATATGGGTATCCAGATCCCGCTATTGGTTATTGGCCGGAGAGGTGTCTCGGTCATGTCTGCATGGTTCCCGAACCCGTAGGGTCTACACACTTAAGGTTCGGTGACGCTAGAGTTGTTATGGGAAATAGTATGTGGTTACCGAAGGTTGTTCGGAGTCCCGGATGAGATCCCGGACGTGACGAGGAACTCCGGAGTGGTCCGAAGGTGAAGATCGATATATTGGACGAAGGGTATTGGAGTCCGGAATTGTTCTGGGAGTACCGGGTGACGACCAGCGTGACCGAAAGGTGTTTCGGAGGCCCCGGCAAGCGTTGAGGGGCCTTATGGGCCAAGGGGAGGGGGCACACCAGCCCACTAAGGGGCTGTGCGCCCCTCCCAACCCCTCTCACGTAACATGGAGAGGTGGGGGCGCCTCCCCTAGGGCAGCCACCCCTCCCGGTGTTGGGGATCGTAGCAGAATATTAAAATTTTCCTACGCTCACCAAGATCCATCTATGGAGTCTACAATCAACGGGGGGAAAGGAGTGCATCTACATACCCTTGTAGATCGCGAGCGGAAGCGTTCCAATGAACGTGGTTGATGGAGTCGTACTCGCCGTGATCCAAATCACCGATGACCGAGCGCCGAACGGACGGCACCTCCGCGTTCAACGCACGTACGGTGCAGCGACGTCTCCTCCTTCTTGATCCAGCAAGGGGGAAGGAGAGGTTGATGGAGATCCAGCAGCACGACGGCGTGGTGGTGGATGTAGCGGGATCTCGGCAGGGCTTCGCCGAGCGTCTGCGAGAGGGAGAGGTGTAGCAGGGGAGGAGGGAGGCGCCCAAGGCTGTAATTCTACTGCCCTCCCTCCCCCTTTATATAGGCCCCCTGGGAGGGGGGGCGCCGGCCAAGACCCATCTAGATGGGGGGGGCGGCGACCAAGGGGGGTAACTTACCCCCCAAGTTAAGTGGGGCGCCCCCCTACCCTAGGGTTTCCAACCCTAGGCGCGGGGGGGAGGCCCATGGGAGGCGCCCCAGCCCACTAAGGGCTGGTTCCCTTCCCACTTCAGCCCATGGGGCCCTCCGGGATAGGTGGCCCCACCCGGTGGACCCCCGGGACCCTTCCGGTGGTCCCGGTACAATACCGATAACCCCCGAAACTTTCCCGGTGGCCGAAACTGGACTTCCTATATATAATTCTTCACCTCCGGACCATTCTGGAACTCCTTGTGACGTCCGGGATCTCATCCGGGACTCCGAACAACTTTTGGGTTTCCGCATACTCATATCTCTACAACCCTAGCGTCACCGAACCTTAAGTGTGCAGACCCTACGGGTTCGGGAGACATGTAGACATGACCGAGATGCCTCTCCGGTCAATAACCAACAACGGGATCTGGATACCCATGTTGGCTCCCACATGTTCCACGATGATCTCATCGGATGAACCACGATGTTGAGGATTCAATCAATCCCGTATACAATTCCCTTTGTCAATCGGTATGTTACTTGCCCGAGATTCGATCGTCGGTATCCCAATACCTTGTTCAATCTCGTTACCGGCAAGTCTCTTTACTCGTACCGCAATGCATGATGCCGTGACTAATGCCTTAGTCACATTGAGCTCATTATGATCATGCATTACCGAGTGGGCCCAGAGATACCTCTCCGTCATACGGAGTGACAAATCCCAGTCTCGATCCGTGCCAACCCAACATACACTTTCGGAGATACCCGTAGTGTACCTTTATAGTCACCCAGTTACGTTGTGACGTTTGGCACACCCAAAGTACTCCTACGGTATCCGGGAGTTGCACGATCTCATGGTCTAAGGAGAAGATACTTGACATTGGAAAAGCTCTAGCAAACGAACTACACGATCTTTGAGCTATGCTTAGGATTGGGTATTGTCCATCACATCATTCTCCTAATGATGTCTTCCCGTTATCAATGACATCCAATGTCCATAGTCAGGAAACCATGACTATTTGTTGATCAACGAGCCAGTCAACTAGAGGCTTACTAGGGACACGTTGTGGTCTATGTATTCACACATGTATTACGATTTACGGATAACACAATTATAGCATGAACAATAGACAATTATCATGAACAAAGAAATATAATAATAACCATTTATTATTGCCTCTAGGGCATATTTCCAACAGTCTCCCACTTGCACTAGAGTCAATAATCTAGTTACATTGTGATGAATCGAACACCCATTGCGTCCTGGTGTTGATCATGTTTTGCCCTAGGGAGAGGTTTAGTCAACGGATCTACTACATTCAGGTCCGTATGTACTTTACAAATATCTATGTCTCCATTTTGAACACTTTCTCCAATGGAGTTGAAGCGACGCTTGATATGCCTGGTCTTCCTGTGAAACCTGGGCTCCTTCGCAAGGGCAATAGCTCCAGTGTTCTCACAGAAGAGAGTCATCGGGCCCGACGCATTGGGAATCACCCCTAGGTCGGTAATGAACTCCTTCATCCAGACTGCTTCCTATGCTGCCTCTGAGGCTGCCATGTACTCCGCTTCACATGTAGATCCCGCCACGACGCTTTGCTTGCAACTGCACCAGCTTACTGCTCCTCCATTCAAAATATACACGTATCCGGTTTGTGACTTCGAGTCATCCAGATCTGTGTCGAAGCTAGCGTCGACGTAACCCTTTACGACGAGCTCTTCGTCACCTCCATAAACAAGAAACATATCCTTAGTCCTCTTCAGGTACTTCAGGATATTCTTGACCGCTGTCCAGTGTTCCATGCCGGGATTACTTTGGTACCTTCCTACCAAACTTACGGCAAGGTTTACATCAGGTCTGGTACACAGCATGGCATACATAATAGACCCTATGGCCGAGGCATAGGGGATGACACTCATCTTTTCTCTATCTTCTGCCGTGGTCGGGCATTGAGCCGTGCTCAATTGCACACCTTGCAATACAGGCAAGAACCCCTTCTTGGACTGATCCATATTGAACTTCTTCAATATCTTGTCAAGGTATGTACTCTGTGAAAGACCAATGAGGCGTCTCGATCTATCTCTATAGATCTTGATGCCTAATATATAAGCAGCTTCTCCAAGGTCCTTCATTGAAAAACACTTATTCAAATAGGCCTTTATACTTTCCAAGAATTCTATATCATTTCCCATCAATAGTATGTCATCCACATATAATATGAGAAATGCTACAGAGCTCCCACTCACTTTCTTGTAAACACAGGCTTCTCCATAAGTCTGTGTAAACCCAAACGCTTTGATCATCTCTTCAAAGCGAATGTTCCAACTCCGAGATGCTTGCATCAGCCCATAGATTGAGCGCTGGAGCTTGCATACTTTGTTAGCATTCTTAGGATCGACAAAACCTTCCGGCTGCATCATATACAACTCTTCCTTAAGGAAGCCATTAAGGAATGCCGTTTTGACGTCCATCTGCCATATCTCATAATCATTGTATGCGGCAATTGCTAACATGATCCGGACGGACTTCAGCTTCGCTACGGGTGAGAAAGTCCTATCGTAGTCAACCCCTTGAACTTGTCGATAACCCTTAGCGACAAGTCGAGCCTTATAGATGGCCACATTACCATCCGCGTCTGTCTTCTTCTTAAAGATCCATTTGTTTTCTATGGCTCGCCGATCATCGGGCAAGTCAGTCAAAGTCCATACTTCATTTTCATACATGGATCCTATCTCGGATTTTGTCGGAATCCGGGCCCGCCATCGCTTCTCCATAGTTCGAAGGTTCACCGTTGTCTAACAACATGATTTCCAGGACAGGGTTGCCGTACCACTCTGGTGCGGAACGTGTCCTTGTGGACCTACGAAGTTCAGTAGTAACTTGATCCGAAGCTTCATGATCATCATCATTAACTTCCTCCCCAGTCGGTGTAGGCACCACAGGAACATCTTCCCGCGCTGCGCTACTTTCCGGTACGGAAGGGGTGACTATCACCTCATCAAGTTCCACTTTCCTCCCACTTACTTCCTTCGAGAGAAACTATTTCTCCAGAAAGGACCCGTTCTTGGCAACGAAGATCTTGCCTTCGGATCTGAGGTAGAAGGTATACCCAATAGTTTCCTTAGGGTATCCTATGAAGACGCATTTTTCCGACTTGGGTTCGAGCTTTTCAGGTTGAAGTTTCTTGACATAAGCATCGCATCCCCAAACTTTTAGAAACGGCAGCTTAGGTTTCTTCCCAAACCATAATTCATACGGTGTCGTCTCAACGGATTTCGACGGAGCCCTATTTAAAGTGAATGCGGCAGTCTCTAGAGCATAGCCCCAAAATGAGAGCGGTAAATCGGTAAGAGACATCATAGATCGCACCATATCCAATAGAGTGCGATTACGACGTTCGGACACACCGTTTCGCTGAGGTGTTCCAGGCGGCGTGAGTTGTGAAATGATTCCACATTTCCTTAAGTGTGCACCAAATTCGTGACTTAAATATTCTCCACCACAATCTGATCGTAAGAATTTTATTTTTCTATCACGTTGATTCTCAACCTCACTCTGAAATTCCTTGAACTTTTCAAAGGTTTCAGACTTGTGTTTCATTAAGTAGACGTACCCATATCTACATAAGTCATCAGTGAGAGTGAGAACATAACGATATCCTCCGCGAGCCTCAACACTCATTGGACCGCACACATCGGTATGTATGATTTCCAATAAGTTGGTTGCTCGCTCCATTGTTCCGGAGAACAGAGTCTTAGTCATCTTACCCATGAGGCATGGTTCGCACGTGTCAAATGATTCGTAATCAAGAGACTCCAAAAGTCCATCTGCATGGAGCTTCTTCATGCGCTTGACACCAATGTGACCAAGGGGGCAGTGCCACAAGTATGTGGGACTATCGTTATCAACTTTACATCTTTTGGTATTCACACTATGAATATGTGTAACATCACGTTCGAGATTCATCAAGAATAAACCATTGACCAGCGGGGCATGACCATAAAACATATTTCTCAAATAAATAGAACAACCATTATTCTCGGATTTAAGTGAGTAGCCATCTCGAATTAAACGAGATCCAGATACAATGTTCATGCTCAAAGCTGGCACTAAATAACAATTATTGAGGTTTAAAACTAATCCCGTAGGTAGATGCAGAGGTAGCGTGCCGACGGTGATCACATCGACCTTGGAACCATTCCCGACGCGCATCGTCACCTCGTCCTTTGCCAGTCTCCGTTTATTCCGCAGTTCCTGTTTTGAGTTACAAATGTGAGCAACTGCACCGGTATCAAATACCCAGGAGCTACTACGAGTACTGGTAAGGTACACATCAATTACATGTATATCACATATACCTTTGGTGTTGCCGGCCTTCTTGTCCGCTAAGTATTTGGGGCAGGTCCGCTTCAAGTGACCACTTCCCTTGCAATAAAAGCACTCAGTTTCAGGCTTGGGACCATTCTTTGACTTCTTCCCGGCAACTGGCTTACCGGGCGTGGCAACTCCCTTGCCGTCCTTCTTGAAGTTCTTCTTACCCTTGCCCTTCTTGAACTTAGTGGTTTTATTCACCATCAACACTTGATGTTCTTTTCTGATTTCCACCTCCGCTGATTTCATCATTGAATATACCTCAGGAATGGTCTTTTCCATCCCTTGCATATTGAAGTTCATCACAAAGCTCTTGTAGCTTGGTGGAAGCGACTGAAGGATTCTGTCAATGACCGCGTCATCCGGGAGATTAACTTCTAGCTGAGACAAGCGGTTGTGCAACCCAGACATTCTGAGTATGTGCTCACTAACAGAACTATTCTCCTCCATTTTACAGCTGAAGAACTTGTCGGAGACTTCATATCTCTCGACCCGGGCATGAGCTTGGAAAACCATTTTCAGCTCCTCGAACATCTCATATGCTCCATGTTTCTCAAAACGCTTTTGGAGACCCGGTTCTAAGCTGTAAAGCATGCCGCACTGAACGAGGGAGTAATCATCAGCACGCTGCTGCCAAGCGTTCATAACGTCTTGGTTCTCTGGGATTGGTGCTTCACCTAGCGGTGCTTCTAGGACATAATCTTTCTTGGCAGCTATGAGGATGATCCTCAGGTTCCGGACCCAGCCCGTATAGTTACTGCCATCATCTTTCAGCTTGGTTTTCTCTAGGAACGCGTTGAAATTGAGGACAATGTGGGCCATTTGATCTACAAGACATAGTGTATAGATTTTAGACTAAGTTCATGATAATTAAGTTCATATAATCAAATTATTCAATGAACTCCCACTCAGATAGACATCCCTCTAGTCATCTAAGTGAAAAACATGATCCGAGTTAACTAGGCCGTGTCCGATCATCACGTGAGACGGACTAGTCAAGATCGGTGAACATCTCCATGTTGATCGTATCTTCTATACGACTCATGCTCGACCTTTCGGTCCTCCGTGTTCCGAGGCCATGTCTGTACATGCTAGGCTCGTCAAGTGAACCTAAGTGTATTGCGTGTGTTCCGAGGCCATGTCTGTACATGCTAGGCTCGTCAACACCCGTTGTATGCGAACGCTAGAATCTATCACACCCGATCATCACGTGGTGCTTCGAAACAACGAACCTTCGCAACGGTACACAGTTAGGGGGAACACTTTCTTGAAATTATCATAAGGGATCATCTTACTTACTACCGTCGTTCTAAGCAAATAAGATGCCAAAACATGATAAACATCACATGCAATCAAATAGTGACATGATATGGCCAATATCATTTTGCTCCTTTAATCTCCATCTTCGGGGCACCATGATCATCTTCGTCACCAGCATGACACCATGATCTCCATCATTGTGTCTTCATGAAGTTGTCACGCCACGATTACTTCTACTTCTATGGCTAACGCGTTTAGCAATAAAGTAAAGTAATTTACATGGCGTTATTCAATGACACGCAGGTCATACAAAATAATAAAGACAACTCCTATGGCTCTTGCCGGTTGTCATACTCATCTACATGCAAGTCGTGATTCCTATTACAAGAATATGATCAATCTCATACATCACATATATCATTCATCACATCTTCTGGCCATATCACATCACATAGCACATGCTGCAAAAAACAAGTTAGACGTCCTCTAATTGTTGTTGCAAGTTTTTACGTGGCTTGTAGGTTTCTAGCAAGAACGTTTCTTACCTACGTAAAACTACAACGTGATTTGCCAATTTCTATTTACCCTTCATAAGGACCCTTTTCATCGAATCCGTTCCGACTAAAGTAGGAGAGACGGACACCCGCTAGCCACCTTATGCAACTAGTGCATGTCAGTCGGTGGAACCTGTCTCACGTAAGCGTACGTGTAAGGTCGGTCCGGGCCGCTTCATCCCACAATACCGCCGAAACAAGATAAGACTAGTAGCGGCAAGAAGAATTGGCAACATCAACGCCCACAACCACTTTGTGTTCTACTCGTGCATAGTAACTACGCATAGGCCTGGCTCATGATGCCACTGTTGGGGATCGTAGCAGAATTTTAGAATTTTCCTACGCTCACCAAGATCCATCTATGGAGTATACTACCAACGAGGGGAAAGGAGTGCATCTACATACCCTTGTAGATCGCGAGCGGAAGCGTTCCAATGAACGTGGTTGATGGAGTCGTACTCGCCGTGATCCAAATCACCGATGACCGACCGCCGAACGGACGGCACCTCCGCGTTCAACACACGTACGGTGCAGTGAAGTTTCCTCCTTCTTGATCCAGCAAGGGGGAAGGAGAGGTTGATGGAGATCCAGCAGCACGACGGCGTGGTGGTGGATGTAGCAGGATCTCGGCAGGGCTTCGCCGAGCGTCTCCGAGAGGGAGAGGTGTAGCAGGGGAGCAGGGAGGCGCCCAAGGCTGTAATTCTACTGCCCTCCCTCCCCCTTTATATAGGCCCCCTGGGAGGGGGGGCGCCGGCCAAGACCCATCTAGATGGGGGGGCGGTGGCCAAGGGGGGTAACTTACCCCCCAAGTTAAGTGGGGCGCCCCCCTACCCTAGGGTTTCCAACCCTAGGCGCAGGGGGGAGGCCCATGGGGGGCGCCACAGCCCACTAAGGGCTGGTTCCCTTCCCACTTCAGCCCATGGGGCCCTCCGGGATAGGTGGCCCCACCCGGTGGACCCCCGGGACCCTTCCGGTGGTCCCGGTACAATACCGATAACCCCCGAAACTTTCCCGGTGGCCGAAACTGGACTTCCTATATATAATTCTTCACCTCCGGACCATTTCGGAACTCCTCGTGACGTCCGGGATCTCATCCGGGACTCCGAACAACTTTCGGGTTTCCGCATACTCATATCTCTACAACCCTAGCGTCACCGAACCTTAAGTGTGTAGACCCTACGGGTTCGGGAGACATGCAGACATGACCGAGACGCCTCTCCGGTCAATAACCAACAGCGGGATCTGGATACCCATGTTGGCTCCCACATGTTCCACAATGATCTCATTGGATGAACCACGATGTCGAGGATTCAATCAATCCCGTATACAATTCCCTTTGTCAATCGGTATGTTACTTGCCCCAGATTCGATCGTCGGTATCCCAATACCTTGTTCAATCTCGTTACCGGCAAGTCTCTTTACTCGTACCGCAATGCATGATCCCGTGACTAACGCCTTAGTCACATTGAGTTAATTATGATGATGCATTACCGAGTGGGCCCAGAGATACCTCTCCGTCATACGGAGTGACAAATCCCAGTCTCGATCCGTGCCAACCCAACAGACACTTTCGGAGATACCCGTAGTGTACCTTTATAGTCACCCAGTTACATTGTGACGTTTGGCACACCCAAAGTACTCCTACGGTATCCGGGAGTTGCACAATCTCATGGTCTAAGGAGAAGATACTTGACATTGGAAAAACTCTAGCAAACGAACTACACGATCTTTGAGCTATGCTTAGGATTGGGTCTTGTCCATCACATCATTCTCCTAATGATGTGATGCCGTTATCAATGACATCCAATGTCCATAGTCAGGAAACCATGACTATCTGTTGATCAACGAGCCAGTCAACTAGAGGCTTACTAGGGACACGTTGTGGTCTATGTATTCACACATGTATTACGATTTCCGGATAACACAATTATAGCATGAACAATAGACAATTATCATGAACAAAGAAATATAATAATAACCATTTATTATTGCCTCTAGGGCATATTTCCAACACCCGGCTTGGGGGGCAAGTTTCCCAGGGATGGGGGCGCCCAAACCCATCTAGGGTTTCCCCTAGGGCGCCTCCTCCACCCCCTTCCCCCTATATATAGTGAGGGAGGGAGAGGGCAGCCGCACCCCTGGCCTGGCACAACCCTCTCCTCCTCCAACTCCTCCTCCTCCTCCGTAGTGCTTAGCGAAGCTCTGCCGGAGAACCACGAGCTCCATCGCCACCACGTCGTCGTGCTGCTGGAGTTATCCCTCAACTTCTCCTCTCCCCTTGCTGGATCAAGAAGGAGGAGACGTCCCCGGGCTGTATGTGTGTTGAATGCGGAGGCGCTGTCCGTTCGGCGCTAGATCGGATCTTCCGCGATTTGAATCGCCGCGAGTACGACTCCATCGACAGCGATCTTGTAACGATTCCGCTTAGCGATCTTCAAGGGTACGAAGATGCACTCCCTCTCTCTCGTTGCTAGCATCTCCTAGATTGATCTTGGTGACACGTAGGGAAATTTTGAATTATTGCTACGTTCCCCAACAGTGGCATCATGAGCTAGGTCTATGCGTAGATTCCAGGCACGAGTAGAACACAAAGTAGTTGTGGGCGATGATTTGTTCAATTTTCTTACCATTACTAGTCTTATCTTGATTCGGCGGCATTGTGGGATGAAGCTGCCCGGACCGACCTTACATGTACTCTTACGTGAGACAGGTTCCACCGACTGACATGCACTTGATGCATAAGGTGGCTAGCGGGTGTCTGTCTCTCCCACTTTAGTTGGATCGGATTCGATGAAGAGGGTCCTTATGAAGGGTAAATAGCAATTGGCATATCACTGTTGTGGCTTTTGCGTAGGTAAGAAACGTTCTTGCTAGAAACCCATAGCAGCCACGTAAAACATGCAACAACAATTAGAGGATGTCTAACTTGTTTTTGCAGCGTATGCTATGTGATGTGATATGGCCAAAAGGATGTGATGAATTATATATATGTGATGTATGACATTGATCATGTTCTTGTAATAGGAATCACGACTTGCATGTCGATGAGTATGACAACCGGCAGGAGCCATAGGAGTTGTCTTAATTTATTGTATGACCTGCGTGTCAATGAAAAACGCCATGTAATTACTTTACTTTATTGCTAACCGTTAGCCATAGTAGTAGAAGTAATAGTTGGCGAGACAACATCATGAAGACACGATGATGGAGATCATGATGATGGAGATCATGGTGTCATGCCGGTGACGAAGGTGATCATGTCGCGCCTCGAAGATGGAGATCAAAAGGCGCAAGATGGTATAGGCCATATCATGTCACTTTATGATTTGCATGTGATGTTTGTCATGTTTACATCTTATTTGCTTAGAACGACGGTAGCATAAATAAAATGATCCCTCACTAAAATTTCAAGAGATGTGTTCCCCCTAACTGTGCACCGTTGCGAAGGTTCGTTGTTTCGAAGCACCACGTGATGATCGGGTGTGATAGATTCTAACGTTCGCATACAACGGGTGTAAGCCATATTTACACATGCGAAACACTTAGGTTGACTTGACGAGCCTAGCATGTACAGACATGGCCTCGGAACACAAGAGACCGAAAGGTCGAACATGAGTCGTATACACTAGTAGAAAACAGGGCTTTCGTTCGGGCCTGGCCAGCCCATTAGTCCCGGTTCGGCACGAATCGGAACGCACAAAAAGTCAGTAGTTCAAATAAGTTTTAAAAAATGAAATCCCTTTGTAACAGACGAGTTTCCGTATGAAATCCTGATACTTTGAAAGAGATTATCCGTTTTGTACACGAAGTGCATCCAGTTTTTGCCGTAACCCTCTCAACTTTCTTGCACATGCTATGTGGATGAAATGATGATACCATGCCAACTTTCAACCTTTTCAGAGTTCATTTGAAATGCTTTTCAATTTTAGGGTCTTATAGCTCAAAATAATTAGTAAATGCATGAAAACTAACAAATGAAGTCAGAAAGGATTGAAAAATGATGATGTGGCTTTGAATGGTGCATTTTGAACACACAAAAAGTCAGTAGTTCAAATAAGTTTTAAAAAATGAAATCCCTTTGTAACAGACGAGTTTCCGTATGAAATCCTGATACTTTGAAAGAGATTATCCGTTTTGTACACGAAGTGCATCCAGTTTTTGCCGTAACCCTCTCAACTTTCTTGCACATGCTATGTGGATGATATGATGATACCATGCCAACTTTCAACCTTTTCAGAGTTCATTTGAAATGCTTTTAAATTTTATGGTCTTATAGCTCAAAATAATTAGTAAATGCATGAAAAATAACAAATGAAGTCAGAAAGGATTGAAAAATGATGATGTGGAGTCATCGGAGCGTTCGGCAGAGCAACTTCTTCCTTTGATTGATTTCCACCTAGGCCGAAAGGCCATTAAGATATGTTTGGCCGACTTAGCATATTTAGATGGGCTATTGGTTGGGCTTTGACCCGATTCCATGGGAGCTCGTCACTAGTAGAAAAGGGGTCAAATGTGAAGCACATTAGTGCCGGTTTGATTTTGAGCCGGCACTAATGTGTCCATTAGTGCCGGTTCCAACGGCTAGGCGGGAGGAGCTCTTTAGTACCGGTTTGTGGCGAACCTTTAGCACCGTTTCGTGCCACGAACTGGTACTAATGAGGCTGTGGCCCCACGAGCACCCTTAGTACCGGTTCGTGGCACGAACCGGTACTAGAGTTTCTTACTAAGCTATTTTTTAGTCCCACCTCGCGAGGAGAGAGGCACTACGAGCGGTTTATAAGCCCTGAGTGCAGAGACAATGAAGAAGAGGTGCAATGCTCACCTTCACATTGCTTAGCTTCAAGCCTTGAGGAATAAGGTAGACTGCATGCATGGAGCTATGTGCACTGCAGTCTACACTATTCCAAAAGGCTTGAAGCTAATTAACGAGCATTGCGCCTCTTTTTTATTTTTAATAACTTATTACAACTCCGGACTTCTTGTGTTACGGCAAAAACTCGATGCACTTCGTGTACAAACTGGACAATCTCTTTCGAAGTATCAGGGCCTGTTTCGGACGAAAACTCATCTATTACACCGGCACTTCATTTTTTAAACTTATTACAACTCCAGACTTTTTTTGCATTCAGTAGGCACCATTCAAAGCGACGTCATCAATTTTCAACACTTTCTGACATCATTTGCTGTTTTTCAGTCATTTACCGATTTATTTTCAGAGCTAAATGACCGTGAAATTGAAAATCGCTACAAAATGAACTCTGAAAATGTTGAAACTTGGCATGGTATCATTATTTCACCCACATAGCATGTGCAAGAGAGTAGAGAGGGTTACGGCAAAAACTGGACGCACTTCATGTACAAACTGGACAATCTCTTTCGGAGTATCAGGGCTTCGGACGAGAACTCATCTGTTACACCGGCACTTCATTTTTTTTAAACTTAATTGAACTCCAGACTATTTTTGCGTTCAGTACGCACCATTCAAAGCGACGTCATCAATTTCCAACACATTCTGACATCATTTGTTGTTTTTCAGTCATTTACCGATTTGTTTAGAGAGCTAAATGACTGTGAAATTGAAAATCGCTACAAAATGAACTCTGAAAATGTTGGAACTTGGCATGGTATCATCATTTCACCCGCATAGCATGTGCAAAAGAGTAGAGAGGGTCACGGCGAAAACTGGACGCACCTCGTGTACAAACTAGAGTTCATTTGAAATGCTTTTCAATTTTAGGGTCTTATAGCTCAAAATAATTTGTAAATGCATGAAAAATAACAAATGAAGTCAGAAAGGATTGAAAAATGATTATGTGGCTTTGAATGGTGCATTTTGAACACACAAAAAGTCATGAGTTCAAATATGTTTTAAAAAATGAAACCCCTTTGTAACAGACGAGTTCCCGTATGAAATCCTGATACTTTGAAAGAGATTGTCCGTTTTGTACACGAAGTGCATCCAGTTTTTGCCGTAACCCTCTCAACTTTCTTGCACATGCTATGTGGATGAAATGATGATACCATGCCAACTTTCAACCTTTTCAGAGTTCATTTGAAATACTTTTCAATTTTAGGGTCTTATAGCTCAAAATAATTAGTAAATGCATGAAAAATAACAAATAAAATAAATAAGTAATTAGAAACAAAATAATATAAACTTTATTAAAATATATAAGTAGAAACAAAATAAAATAAACTTTAATAAAATTTATGAAACTAAAATTAACAAAGTATTTTCTGTTTAAAACATTATAAGAAACCTCTAGTATTATTGAAACTAAAATCATATAAAATTGATGCAACTAAAATTATCGAAGTATTTTCTGTTCAAAATCATTAAAAGCAAGAAGAATTTTCATAAAGAACTTTTTTTGATAGAAACTTTAATAGCAAAAAGAATTATCATAAAGTAAAATAAATAAGTAATTAGAAACAAAATAAAATAAAATAAATAAGTATTTTGTTGTAAGTAGAAACAAAATAAAATAAATAAATCAAAAAAGAAAAGAAAATAACTGGGAAAAAATAAAAAAATGCCACCTACTGGGCCACCACGGCCTGAATACGACTAGAAACCCATCCATGGGCCAGGATTCAGGCCCGCAGAAGGCCCAGCAGGCCCACAGGCATGGCAGTGCAACATTAGGCCCAGAGGCCTGCAATTCAGAGGAGTTCAATAGAGATGGCAGGGCAGGGCTTATAAATAGGTTATGCCACTCCTCGGCTAGCGAGGTGGGACTAAACATCCCACCGCACCGCGGCTTTGGCAGGCGCAGGACATTGGTCCCGGTTGGTGCCACGAACCGGTACCAATGCCCCCTTTGGTCCGGGTTGGTGGCATCAACCGGAACCAATGCCCACCCTTTAGTCCCGGTTGGTGCCACCAACCGGGACCAAAGCCCTCTGCTTCCCGCCCTTCGGGCTGCTGAAAAGAGGCCTTTGGTCCCGGTTGGTGGTACCAACCGGGACCAAAGAGGGGCATTTGTCCCGGTCCGTGACAAGAATCGGGACTAAAGCTTCATGTATATAAGGCAAACTTGTGAAAATTTTGGTTTGCATCTTGCAGTTCGCCCTCGACGACGCGCGCGGAGAGGACGCCGCCAGGCTGCTGGACGCCGTTGCCGTCGCCACCGCCCCGGAGCCCACACTGACGCCGTCGCCGTCCACCGCACCCGCCATCGCCGTCGCCCCCGCCCCGGAGCCCACGCCGACGCCGTCCGCCGCCCACGCCGTCGCCGTCCGCCGCCAACGCCGTCACCGTCGCCCATGCCCTGCTCCGCGCGCCCGCCCGGATCCTCTGCACGCCGACGCCGTCCGCCACCCCCACCATCGCCGTCGTCGCCGCCCCCGCCGTCGCCCTAGCAGGCCGGCCCCGCTGTGAGCCCCCGAATCCTTTTTTTTCATTTTTTGTATATGTATTTTTTCCATGTATATATACTAGTAAGTGTTTAATAAAATTAGTTAGATTAGGTGAATTAGATTTTTTTCCATGTAGTTTAGATTAGTTGAATTAGATGTTTTTTTTCAATTTATGTATATATATGTGCATATTTAGAAAAAAAATTGTGTTGAACTAGTTAAATATAATAGAACTAGTTAAACAAGTTTGTTTTTAGTAAGTGCTTAGTATGTTGAACTAGTTGATTTAATAAAACTACTTTATTTTACTATAGAAGTAGTTTATTTTAGTAAGTACTGCTTTATTTCATTTATAGTAAGTGCTTAATTAGTAGTTGAACTAAGTTGATTTAATAAAACTACTTTATTTTACTATATATAGAAGTAGTTTATTTTTAGTAAGAACTACTTTATTTTATTTATTTATAGTAAGTGCTTAGTAGTTGAACTACTTTATTTTAGCAAGAAAATTAATAGAACTAGTTTATTTTTTTAGTTCAAGCAATTAATCCCGCATCGACATCGACGATGCCTATCCTGCATCCTCGTGGTCGACTCGGCGGAGGAGGCCGGCTTGATCAGAGGGGCCATGTATGGGACTGGGCTCCACCGGGCTGGTTTTGGGAGGTGCTACCTTCCGGTGGGCGTAGGTTGGTGAGGAGCCAGCCCGTCGTTGACCCGATCCTTGTTTGGTGGCGGTCGCGTGGGCCAGTGATGGTGCCGAGGCTTCCGGACACCGCGGAGGTGGTACGTCACCGTGTCAGGGAGGAGGACCAGCACGTCCGTCGGTACATGGTTGCGTTGGAGGGCAGGTTCGACAATACCTGGCAGGTTCTTCAAGGATCTCACTGGGGCTATGATCCTGTGATGGTTCCGTCCCTTTGGGTGTCCACCGCCCGCGCCGATACCCGTCGGGCGCTACTGTTCTAGCTGTACTAGCGATGCTATATGCATGTATGATAGTATTCCAGGTGTATTAGTGATAATATTCGAGGATGTACGGACGCATGGAGATGATGTAGTTTTGCTTATAATTGAATGCATCCTAATTTGAATACTACTTTATTTTGTGATTTGGTTTTGCTTATTGAATGCTCAAAGTGGAAAACTACTCCTACTTTGAATGCTAAAATTGGAGAGCACTATGCAAGGCGTATGCATATGATTAGTTGATAGCTTATAGGGTTTTTGTTTTCGCAGAAATCTAGGAGCCCCCGGCCCCTCCATCATCTCCACCGTCGTCCCCATCACCGCCCCCTCCGACATCGAGGTGAGACTAGCCAAATCCTCTTTTAGAAAGATAATTAAACGATATTTCGGGTTGACTGTAAGTCTGTCGAGTCTCCACCATATATGACAGGACGAAGAATCCTGACTGTTATCGTGGGGGTAGCTTCTCCTTCGTTCCCGTGTGCTAGACAATTTGGTGTAATGCACTCGAGAACGAAAGGAGGAGCTACCATACCATCACCGACGGTCGCAAATGTCAGAGAGGAATCAGTGAGGGAGAGTTCCACCATATATATATATGAGAGGACGAAGAATCCCGACTATTGTCGTGGGGGTCGCTTCTCCTTTGTTCCCGTGTGCTAGACATTTTGGTGTAATGCACTCAGGGACAAATGGAGGAGCGACCATCACCAACGGTCGAATGTATACACCACGTGAGCTGAGAGTTTTCAAGAAAAGACTCGACAAACCGATAGTCAACCCGTGATGAATAATAATGATCTAACTTAGGTTTTTTAGTACATATATTTAATTGTAGACGTTTAATATTTGAATTATGAACATAGGAAATGTCGTACTCGGACGATGAAAGTCTCCTGGGGGAGTGCGACTGGTGCCACGACGACCGAGGTCAGTGCGACAGGCCTCACCTGGACGAAGATCGGCGCTTCAGTATTAAGCTGGAGGAGACCTTCGATGTTGAAATGGTACACAATGATGACAAGTGTTATTTTTTCGTAATTAAGCACGACTTCAACTATTTCAACGTGTACTTTTCATCTTTTACAATTCGGCTAGCTTATCCCATGCCATGCAAGACGCTACGTCTTGGAGAGGATGGGTTTTGAAGACCATGAAAGTATGGAAACAAAGAAAATTCACCTAAGGACCCATCATGATATAGATTTTGAAGTAAATCTGTATAATTCTGAGAGCGTAACCAATTTTGGTTGCAAAAATTGGGAAGCATTTTGCAAGATGTATGGTTTTGATGAGGGTATGCTTGTCACCATGGATCTTGGTGATCCTGACATCGAGCAAGACAATATGGACATTTGGGTCCTTGTTGATACGCCTCCAGTTCTACCGCTATGTGAGTTTCTCAAACATAGTTATTAGCTAATTTATATTGTTCATTTCAAAATAGTTGACAGCTTATTTTCATTGACAGCTTATTTTGATTGTTCAAACAATGTGCGGAACATGGTAGACAGAACCTACTACACCGATGGCTCTGAGTTAACTTATAAGGAGAAAACTCATCGGGTCGGATTTTGTACTGATCTTGAGAATTACAATATTTATTGTAAAACTCCTCCACATTATGGTCAATACGTGCCACTAGTGCACGTGTTGAACTACGGTAACTACTATGGAGATACCCTGGTAAGATTTCTTACTATTATTACGACATCCATGCATCTTTTCATTACTTCTAAAACTAGTACATCATTGCTAACTATGAAGTTATTACTACGTTTTTCAACAGATAATCCCAGAGGATTGTGTGCCTCATTTGATGTATCAGAATGGTAGGCTTGATGTTTTGAACATACAACCAGGTCATCCTACGAATCTCAACTGTCCATACCGGATTTCTAAAAGAAGTGGAGACATGCAAATCAAAGAATAGAAAAAATGTATGGACAGTCGCAAGGAGGTTCCTGGAAGCAGAAGGAAGCGAAGCGCAAGAATTGGAGACAGGATTATCTCCATTCTCCATAATGGAGAGTTAGGGTCCATATTGTTTTATGCTATTTTACCTTAAAGAGGGTATTTTGGTCCTACCTAATACTGATGATCATGTGCTAAGAACAATTAAGTAGGGTTGGTTCGATGACTATGAGGATGATGATCGTATGACTGGTTATTAATAACGAGTAGAAGTTGTATGATGATGATTAGTAGGACTTGTTATTATATATGATGATGCATGATGCGCGCATGAAGAGTTATTATACATCAGCGGGTGAAATGAACATGGATTGGATTGAAGTGAAGGCAACATGCATGTGGTGCATGTCGAAAGTAGTACAATCCAAACTTGATCAAGTTAGGATTAGTATTACTTTCGACATGCACCACATGTTGCCTTCACTTCAATCTAAGCCATGTTTAGGCATAGCAGTACGTAGCGTTGGTAAAGCAAGAACGGAGATATAAGAGAGGACACTTCTCTCTAATAGCTACCTAATAACAACCTAAATTAACCCCCAAAACCCCTAAATCAGCCCCTTTCAAAAAAAACAAAAACCTCAGCTCCAGCCAGATGCTGACGCGTGGATGCCTATTGGTCCCGGTTGTTGTCACCAACCTGGACCAAAGGCCCCCGGCCTGGGCTGGGCGCAGCGGCCACGTGGAGGCCCATCTGTCCCAGTTCGTGTAAGAACCGGGACTAAAGGGTTAGGTCATTAGTAACGACCCTTTAGTCCCGGTTCAAAAACCGGGACAAAAGGCCCTCACGAACCGGGACAATAGGCCCTTTTTCTACTAGTGATAGTAGATACGATCAACATGGAGATGTTCACCGTTGATGACTAGTCCGTCTCACGTGATGATCGGACACGGTCTAGTCGATTCGGATCATGTATCACTTAGATGACTAGAGGGATGTCTATCTAAGTGGGAGTTCATTAAATAATCAGATGAACTTTATTATCATGAACATAGTCAAAAGGTCTTTGCAAATTATGTCATAGCTTACGCTTTGGTTCTACTGTTTAAGATATGTTCCTAGAGAAAATTTAGTTGAAAGTTGAGAGTAGAAATTATGCGGACTGGGTTCGTAAACTAAGGATTATCCTCATTGCTGCACAGAAGGCTGATGTCCTTAATGCACCGCTCGGTGTGCTAAACCTCGAGCGTCGTCTGTGGATGTTGCGAACATCTGACATACACGTTTTGATGACTACGTGATAGTTCAGTGCGTAATGCTAACGGTTTAGAACTGAGGCACCAAAGACGTTTTTGAAACGTCGCAGAACATATGAGATGTTCCAAAGACTGAAATTGGGATTTCAGACTAGTACCCACGTCAAGAGGTATGAGACCTCTGACAAGTTTCTTAAGCCTGCAAACTAAGGGAGAAAAGCTCAATTGTTGAGCATGTGCTCAGATTGTCTGAGTACTACAATCGCTTGAATCGAGTGGGAGTTAATCTTCCAGATGAGATAGTGATGGTTCTCCATAGTCACTGCCACCAAGCTATTAGAGCTTCGTGATGAACTATAACATATCAGGGATAGATATGATGATCCTTGAGCTATTCGCGATCTTTGACACCGCGAAAGTAGAAATCAAGTAGGAGCATCAATTGTTGATGGTTAGTAAAACCACTAGTTTCAAGAAGGGCAAGGGCAAGAAGGGATACTTCATGAAACGGCAAATCAGTTGCTGCTCTGGTGAAGAAGCCCAAGGTTGAACCCAAACCCGAGACTAAGTGCTTCTGTAATAAGGGGAACGGTCACTAAAGCAGAACTACCCTAGATACTTGGTAGATGAGAAGGCAGGCAAGGTCGACAGAAGTATATTGGATATACATTATATTAATGTGTACTTTACTAGTACTCCTAGTAGCACCAGGGTATTAGATACCGGTTCGGTTGCTAAGTGTTAGTAACTCGAAATAAAAGGCTACGGAATAAACGGAGACTAGCTAAAGGTGAGATGACGATATGTGTTGGAAGTGTTTCCAAGGTTGATGTAATCAAACATCATACGCTCCCTCTACCATCGGGATTGGTATTAAACCTAAATAATTGTTATTTGGTGTTTGCGTTGAGCATAGACATGATTGGATTATGTTTATTGCAATACGGTTATTCATTTATGGAGAATAATGGTTACTCTGTTTATTTGAATAATACCTTCAATGGTCTTGCACCTAAAATGAATGGTTTATTGAATCTCGATCGTAGTGATACACATGTTCATGCCAAAAGATATAAAATAGTAATGATAGTACCACATACTTGTGGCACTGCCATTTGAGTCATATTGGTATAAAACGCATGAAGAAGCTCCATGTTGATGGATCTTTGGACTCACTCGTTTTTGAAAAGATTGAGACATGCGAACCATGTCTATTGGTAGATATGCATGAAGAAACTCCATACAGATGGATTGTTTGGACTCACTTAATTTTGAATCACTTGAGACATGCAAATCATACTACATGGGCAAGATGACTGAAAGGCCTCGTTTTCAGTAAGATGGAACAAGAAAGCAACTTGTTGGAAGTAATACATTTTGATGTGTGCGGTCCAATGAGTGCTGAGGCACGCAGTGGATATCGTTATGTTCTTACTTCACAGATGATTTGAGTAGATGCCGAGTATATTTACTTGATGAAACACAAGTCTGAATTATTGAAAGGTTTAAGTAATTTCAGAGTGAAGTTGAAGATCGTCGTGACAAGAGGATAAAATGTCTATCATTTGATCATTGAGATGAATATCTAAGTTACGAGTTTGGCACATGTACAATTAAGACATTGTGGAAATTGTTTCACAACTAATACCGCCTGGAACACCATAGTGTGATGGTGTGTCCGAACATCATAACTGCACCCTATTGGATATGGTGCATACCATGATGTCTCTTATTGAATTACCACTATCGTTTATGGGTTAGGCATTAGAGACAACCCCATTCACTTTAAATAGGGCACCACGCAATTCCGTTGAGACGACACCGTATGAACTATGGTTTAGAGAAACCTAAGCTGTCGTTTCTTAAAAGTTTGGGGCTGCGACGCTTATGTAAAAAAGTTTCAGGCTGATAAGCTCGAACCCAAAGCGGATAAATGCATCTTCATAGAATACCCAAAACAGTTGGGTATACCTCCTATTTCAGATCCGGAAGCAAAAGTGATTGTTTCTAGAAACGGGTCCTTTCTCGAGGAAAAGTTTCTCTCGAAAGAATTGAGTGGGAGGATGGTGGAGACTTGATGAGGTTATTGAACCGTCACTTCAACTAGTGTGTGTAGAAGGGCACAGGAAGTTGTTCATGTGGCACCTACACCAATTGAAGTGGAAGCTTATGATAGTGATCATGAAACTTCGGATCAAGTCACTACCAAACCTCGTAGGTCGACAAGGATGCGTACTACTTCAGAGTGGTACGTAATCCTGTCTTGGAAGTCATGTTGCTAGACAACAATGAACCTATGAGCTATGGAGAAGCGATGGTGGGCCCGGATTCCGATGAATGGCTCGAGGCCATAAAATCCGAGAGAGGATCCATGTATAAAAACAAAGTATAGACTTTGGAAGAACTACTTGATGGTCGTAAGGCTGTTGGGTGCAGATGGATTTTTAAAGGAAGACGGACAATGATGGTAAGTGTCACCATTAAGAAAGCTCGACTTGTCGTTAAGATGTTTTCCGACAAGTTCAAGGAGTTGACTACGATGAGACTTTCTCACTCGTAGCGATGCTAAGAGACTGTTGGAATTATATTAGCAGTTACTGCATTATTTATGAAATCTTGCAGATAGGATGTCAAAACATTGTTTCCTCGACGATTTTCTTGAGGAAAGGTTGTATGTGATACAACCAGAAGGTTTTGTCAATCCTGAAAGATGCTAACAAGTACGCAAAGCTCCAGCAATCCTTCTAAGGACTAGAGTAAGCATCTCGGAGTTGGAACGTACGCTTTGATGAGACGATCAAAGATTTTGGGTTTATACAAAGTTTATGAGAAACTTGTATTTCCAAAGAAGTGAGTGGGAGCACTATAGAATTTTTTGATGAGTATATGTTGTTAACATATTGTTGATCAGAAATGATGTAGAATTTCTGGAAAGCATACAGGGTTATTTGAAAAGTGTTTTTCAATGGAAAACCTGGATTAAGCTACTTGAACATTAAGCATCAAGATCTATAAGGATAGATCAAAAACGCTTAATAGTACTTTCAAATGAATACATACCGTGACAAGATTTTGAAGGAGGTCAAAATAGATCAGCAAAGAAGGAGTTCTTGGCTGTGTTACAAGGTGTGAGTATTGAGTAAGACTCAAAACATGACCACGGCATAAGAGAGAGAAAGGACGAAGGTTGTCCCCTATGCTTTAGATGTAGGCTCTACAGTATGCTATGCTGTGTACCGCACCTGAAGTGTGCCTTGCCATAAGTCAGTCAAGGGGTACAAGAGTGATCCAGGAATGGATCATATGACAGTGGTCGAACTTATCCTTAGTATCTAGTGGACTAAGGAATTTTCTCGATTATGGAGATGGAAAAAGAGTTCGTCGTAAAGGGTTACGTCGATGCAAACTTTGACACTAATCCGGATGACTCTGAGTAGTAAACCAGATTCGTATAGTAGAGCAGTTATTTGGAATAGCTCCAAGTAGCGTGTGGTAGCTGCATCTACAAGATGACATAGAGATTTGTAAAGCACACACGGATCTGGAAGGTTCAGACCCGTTGACTAAAAACCTCTCTCACAAGCGAGATATGAACAAACCCCATGGGTGTTGGATTCATTACAATCATATAGTGATGTGAACTAGATTATTGACTCTAGTGCAAGTGGGAGACTGTTCGAAATATGCCCTAGAGGCAATAATAAATGGTTATTATTGTATTTCCTTGTTCATGATAATTGTCTATTGTTCATGCTATAATTGTATTAACTAGAAACCGTAATACATGTGTGAATACATAGACCACAACATGTCCCTAGCAAGCCTCTAGTTGACTAGCTCGTTGATCAATAGATGGTCATGGTTTCCTGGCCATGGACATTGGATGTCGTTGATAACGGGATCACATCATTGGGAGAATGATGTGATGGACAAGACCCAATCCTAAGCATAGCACATGATCGTGTAGTTCGTTTGCTAGAGCTTTTCTAATGTCAAGTATCGTTTCCTTAGACCATGAGATTGTGCAACTCCCGGATACCGTAGGAATGCTTTGGGTGTATCAAATGTCACAGCGTAACTGGGTGGCTATAAAGGTGCACTACAGGTATCTCCGAAAGTGTCTGTTGGGTTGGCACGAATCGAGACTGGGATTTGTCACTCCGTATAACGGAGAGGTATCTCTGGGCCCACTCGGTAATGCATCATCATAATGAGCTCAATGTGACTAATGAGTTAGCCACGGGATCATGCGTTATGGAATGAGTAAAGAGACTTGCTGGTAACGAGATTGAATGAGGTATTGGGATACCGACGATCGAATCTCGGGCAAGTAACATACCGATAGACAAAGGGAATTGTATACGGGGTTGATTGAATCCCCGACATCATGGTTCAGCCGATGAGATCATCGTGGAACATGTGGGAGCCAATATGGGTATCCAGATCCTGCTATTGGTTATTGGCCGGAGAGGTGTCTCGGTCATGTCTGCATGGTTCCCGAACCCGTAGGGTCTACACACTTAAGGTTCGGTGACGCTAGAGATGTTATGGGAAATAGTATGTGGTTACCGAAGGTTGTTCGGAGTCCCGGATGAGATCTCGGACGTGACGAGGAACTCCGGAGTGGTCCGGAGGTGAAGATCGATATATTGGACGAAGGGTATTGGAGTCCGGAATTGTTCTGGGAGTACCGGGTGACGACCAGCGTGACCGAAAGGTGTTTCGGAGGCCCCGGCAAGCGTTGAGGGGCCTTATGGGCCAAGGGGAGGGGCACACCAGCCCACTAAGGGGCTGTGCGCCCCTACCAACCCCTCTCACGTAACGTGGAGAGGTAGGGGCGCCTCCCCTAGGGCAGCCACCCCTCCCGGCTTGGGGGGCACGTTTCCCAGGGGTGGGGGCGCCCAAACCCATCTAGGGTTTCCCCTGTGGCCGCCGCCCCTCCCCTAGGGAACCCTAGGGCACCTCCTCCACCCCCCTTCCCCCTATATATAGTGTGGGAGAGAGAGGACAGCCGCACCCCTGGCCTGGCACAGCCCTCTCCTCCTCCAACCCCTCCTCCTCCTCCGTAGTGCTTAGCGAAGCTTTGCCGGAGAACCACGAGCTCCATCACCACCACGCCGTCGTGCTGCTGGAGTTCTCCCTCAACTTCTCCTCTCCCCTTGCTGGATCAATAAGGAGGAGACGTCTCCGGGCTGTACGTGTGTTGAACGCGGAGGCGCCGTCCATTCGGCGCTAGATCGGATCTTCCGCGATTTGAATCGCCGCGAGTACGACTCCATCAACCGTGTTCTTGTAACGCTTCCGCTTAGCGATCTTCAAGGGTATGGAGGTGCACTCCCTCTCTCTCGTTGCTAGCATCTCCTAGATTGATCTTGGTGACACGTAGGAAAATTTTGAATTATTGCTACGTTCCCCAACACCAAAGCCTTCACTGTGGTAAGAGGACAACTGTTCAGGGAAAGCGTAACTGGAGTCAGCCAGAAATGCATAACACCAGAAGAAGGTCGAATGATCCTCAATGACATCCTCTCGGGGACCTGTGGTCACCATGCATCCTCTCGAACCATTGTGGCCAAAGCATACCGAGCTGGATTTTATTGGCCACGAGCAAATGAAATGGTGAAAGATATAGTCGACAAATGCGAAGGCTGCCAGTTTTACTCCAATATGTCCCACAAGCCTGCGTTAGCCCTGAAGACTATTCTACTCGTCTGGCCCTTTGCTATTTGGGGAGTGGATATGGTTGGACCCCTGAGGACTGGTAGGAGTGGCTTCACTCATGTGCTTGTAGCAGTCGACAAGTTTACCAAATGGATTGAAACCAAGCCTATCAAGAATCTTGAGGCCAGTACTGCCGTCAGTTTCATTAGAGAATTGACATTCAGATATGGAGTTCCGCACAGCATCATCACTGACAACGGGTTGAACTTCGATTCTGATGAGTTCAGAGCCTTCTGTGCTTCCCAAGGCACACAAGTCGACTATGCTTCGGTCGCCCACCCTCAGTCGAATGGACAAGCAGAAAAAGCAAATGGCTTGATTCTCAAAGGACTGAAACCCCGACTGATGCGTGATCTCAAGCACGAAGCAGGCGCCTGGGTCGATGAACTTCCATCAGTTCTTTGGGGATTGAGGACAACTCCGAATCGGTCGACTGGCCGAACTCCATTCTTCTTGGTTTATGGAGCAGAAGCTGTTCTACCGAGTGACTTGCTTCACAATGCACCCCGAGTCGACCTCTTCTCTGAAAATGAAGCAGAACAGGCCCGGCAGGATGCAGTCGATCTCCTCGAGGAGGAAAGAGAGATGGCCTTAGTCCGGTCGACCATTTATCAGCAAGACTTGCGTCGATTCCACGCCAGAAACATGAGAGGCCGAGCCTTTCAAGAGGGAGACTTGGTACTTCGAGTGGATCAGCAGAAACCACACAAGCTCGCCCCTGCTTGGGAAGGTCCCTTCATTGTCACCAGAGTTCTCCATAACGGAGCATACCATCTTTACAACGTCGAGCATCAGAAAGACGAGCCACGGGCTTGGAACACGGAGCTGCTCCGCCCCTTTTATACTTAAGTACTCATTTGGATGAGATGTAATAAGAAATACCTTTGTAGTCTGTTTATCGAAGACGAGAGCTTTACATCCTTCCTAAATGGTTGTTGTTACTTGTGTTTGCGTCTGAAATCCCCAAGTGGGTGACTTTGCCGCGAATCCATTTCGCCTGAAGTTTGAAAAATCCTACCGAGTGATGAGCAAGCCTCTCACTCGGGGGCTTAGCCGCGAATCTGTTTCGCCTAAGTATGGAAAAAATCCTACCGAGTGTTGAGCAAGCCTCTCACTCGGGGGCTTAGCTGCAGTCCAGTACATGCCTAAGTATGAAAAAATCCTACCGAGTGGTGAGCAACCCACCCACTCGGGGGCTTAGCTGCAGTCCAGTACTCGCCTAAGTGTGAAAAAATCCTACCGAGTGGTGAGCAAGCCTCCCACTCGGGGCCTTAGCCGCAGTCCAGTACTCGCCTAAGTGTGAAAAAATCCTACCGAGTGGTGAGCAAGCCTCTCACTCGGGGGCTTAGCTGCAGTCCAGTACTCGCCTAAGTATGAAAAAATCCTACGGAGTGGTGAGCAAGCCTCTCACTCGGGGGCTTAGCTGCAGTCTAGTACTCTCCTAAGTGTGAAAAAATCCTACCGAGTGGTGAGCAACCCTCCCACTCGGGGGCTTAGCTGCAGTCCAATACTCGCCTAAGTTTGAAAAATCCTACCGAGTGATGAGCAACCCTCCCACTCGGGGGCTTAGCTGCAGTCCAGTACTCGCCTAAGTTTGAAAACTCCTACCGAGTGGTGAGCAACCCTCCCACTCGGGGGCTTAGCTGCAGTCCAGTACTCGCCTAAGTTTGAAAAATCCTACCGAGTGATGAGCAACCCTCCCACTCGGGGGCTTAGCTGCAGTACAGTACTAGCCTAAGTTTGAAAAATCCTACCGAGTGATGAGCAACCCTCCCACTCGGGGGCTTAGCTGCAGTCCAGTACTCGCCTAACTTTGAAAAATCCTACCGAGTGGTGAGCAACCCTCCCACTCGGGGGCTTAGCTGCAGTCCAGTACTCGCCTAAGTTTGAAAAATCCTACCGAGTGATGAGCAACCCTCCCACTCGGGGGCTTAGCTGCAGTCCAGTACTCGCCTAAGTTTGAAAAATCCTACCGAGTGATGAGCAACCCTCCCACTCGGGGGCTTAGCTGCAGTCCAGTACTCGCCTAAGTTTGAAAAATCCTACCGAGTGATGAGCAACCCTCCCACTCGGGGGCTTAGCTGCAGTCCAGTACTCGCCTAAGGACGACGAGGTGCAGGTCGACTACAACCTTCTCCTCGGAGCTACGGCACAAATACAATGTACGCTCCATCCCTATCCGCAAGGACGACAAGGTGCATGTCGTCTACAACCTTCTCCTCGGAGCTACGCCACAAATACAACGTACGCTCCATCCCTATCCGCAAGGACGATGAGGTGCAGGTCGACTGCAACCTTCTCCTCGGAGCTACGCCAAAATACAACGTACGCTCCATCCCTATCCGCAAGGACGACGAGGTGCAGGTCGACTGTAACCTTCTCCTTCGGAGCTACACCACAAGTAGAACGTACGCTCCATCCTCATCTGCAAGGACGATGAGGTGCAGGTCGACTGGAATCTCCTCCTCAGAGCTACATCTCAAGTTCAAAGATTATTCCGAGTGAAGAACGAAACCCACTCGAAGACGAACGCAAGCATATTTCAAGGTAAACAAAGTTCAGATGAATCCTAAGCTTCCGGACCGCATATCAAAAGTACTCGAGCATCAAGCCCGAAGAAGTTTAAAGATTACACAATCACCCGGCATTCCGAGCCAAATAAAGGTGGAGCATAATGTTTTTTGGTCACTCGTCGGGAGAAGGACTGGCTGGGTCGCAGAAACTGTCAAGGTCTATGCTGTCTGTGATGCGAGTGGCAGCGTCAAGGAAAGTGTCCATAAAGGACTGGAAAGTGTGCCTTTTTGTGTTAGCAACCTTGAGCTTTGCCAGGTTGTCTTCTTTGACATCCTTGCAGTGCACTCGGACCAAAGACAAGGTGACATCAGCACCGCAATGAGCAGATGACTTTTTCCATTCTTGCACTCGGTCGGGTATTTGGTTCAGTCGAGCCATCAGAGACTCGAGGTTTTGAGATAGCTCTGCCTGAGGCCAGAGTTCAGCATCAACCCAAGTCATCGCCGCCTTCAGGCGGGCAAGATAAGCAACCGCGCTGTCCATGCGAGATTCCAATCGCGGCACATTCATTGCGATGTCATCCTTGACTGGACAATTTATGGGATCGAGACCCGTCTCGACCCGCCCAGTTTCCGCTTCAAAGTCTTGGCAAAGCTCTGCACAGTTGAATAAATAGTGAGTCGACGATACGATCATGCTTGACAGTCGACCGCAATAAGTCAGTCAATCATCGATACCTTCAAGTTTTAGGACCAGCTTTGCAGCAAGCTGGCCCAGATAAGACTCCAACTCGCCCTTCTTGGCCTTGAGGCTCCCAAGCTCGTTAGTCAGCTTGTCCTTGTATTTCTTCAGTCGCTCGACCTCCCGATTGGCGTCAGAAATAGCAGTCTTCAGTTTGGAGTTCTCTTCTTCTAACTTGCCGATTGAAGCAAGGTTCTTGTCAGCAAGCGCCATCTTCTCTCGCGCTTCCTTCTGTGCAACAGCAAGATCCAGATCCTTCTTCCCAAAGCCTGCTTCATTTTTCTAAAGAAATAACATTCTTCAGACGGGCTTGGAGTTGACGGTTTTCACTACATACATCTGCTCGAGTGGAGTCACTCAGTTCAAAAAATGGAAAGGAAAAGTGCCAGCAGTGAGATAGACAGTTGACGATTGGTTACCTCCCATGGCGGCTACTTCATCACGAGCAGTCTTGAGATTCTTCTTTGCCAAATCCAAATCAAGGTTGAGTTTGATTTGCTGCTTGTTCATTCCAGAAAGCTGAGCCCCAAGATCACAAGATTTCTGCAGTATAAGCCATATCAGTTGACTGAAATAAAAAGTCATCATAGTGATAGCTACTCTAAGACTACCACCAAATCAAACATTCAACGGCAGTCTCGGGGACTACACCCAGTGGGTGCACTTAGCGTGCCCCCACTGGTTTGAATAAACACTCGACATGGCCTGCCCAGCGCGAGAGTAAAAAAAAGAAGAAGAAGCAGTTCTCAGACCATAGTCGACTGCCCGCAGTCAACCACGGTCTCGGGGACTACACCCAGTAGGTGCACTTAGCGTGCCCCCACTGGTTCTGGTTTCATTCGACCTGGTCCGTCCAGACCGAGTGACAAAATTTAGATTCTCAGACCGTAGTCAACTGCCCGCAGTCAACTATGGTCTCGGAGACTACACCCAGTGGGTGACCCAAGAGTGCCCCCACTAGTTCAAAGATTCAAATCAAGACGACTCAAATTGCCTCGTACAACTTCAAAACAGTCACACCCAGTGGGTGATCGGATGAGAAGTATGATCAATCAGGAATCAACTAACATGAACATTGGCTCCGGCGTTGAAGGCCACCTGACTGGCCTCATGCACTACTTTCATTTGCCCCATCACAAGGTTCAACTGAAAAAGAGCTTCTTTGGCCGCAGCCGGTGGGTCCGGGCGATCCTGTCAAATCCCACAACAGTCGCACACGGGGTACGTGGCAAAAAAGGTGGCGCAGAAATCATAACGTCCTGTTTATCCACTCCGCTTACCACGGCACGCTCCTCCTGGCAAGCTTTCACCGAAATTTCGAATCCCGCGAAATCCGGGATCCTCTGCAACCGATCACGCCAAAGATTTCGAGTCAAAGACAACACTCGGCGGGTGACTTTATAAAAACCAATCAGCAATTCCTGAATCTATCAAGGCGACTGAAACGAAGCCGAAGATCCAACACTAGCCTCCGTTCAGAGATAAATTCTTGAGAAAGACAAGAGTCAAAGCAAGATCAACTTCAACCTTCTTTTCACTCAGACCTCAATCCATTCGGGGGATAATGATGAGGAAATAGACCTGGGGTAGGGTAATAGGCCTGACCTATACGTCCTACCTAAGGTCCTTGTCCTAGGAGCAAAGAAGTTCAAGAGCAAATAGAGAGGGCTCAACAAAGGTGTCGAGTGCAATCCACTCGACCTACCATTCACTCGGAGATCCCTCCTTATTTAGGTCACTCGACCACTCAACCACTCGACGTGCAGAAGTCCTAAAGCCACTCCGTGCAGCAACGGTCGGGCGTTTACTCATAGATTTAATGATCATTTATAGCACTTTATTATTGACGTTACCTGTAATGCTCTCACTTTATGTACATTGAATCCTGTGTAATGGAGGGGAGCTGGGGTCCTGGCGCACTCTATATAAGCCACCCCCCTCCTCTGAGACAAGGGTTCGCACCCACTGTAACACACACACACACACATATAATCCAATCGACCGCCTCCGGGCTCCGAGACGTAGGGTTGTTACTTCCTCCGAGAAGGGCCTGAACTCGTAAAACTCTTGCGTAGAGCTTCTCCATAGCTAGGACCTTGCCTCTACATCCCTACCCCCCATTCTACTGTCAGACTTAGAACCACGACACTTAGGATGTCTGAGAGAGCTCTTTAGCAAAGAGCTAGGGCAAGCTGAAGGCAATAGGGCGTAGATGCCCTATGTAGGCGCGATAGGGCCCGGGGTGGTTTGGAGCCCTATGGAATCCTTGATTCTCTCCATAGCCTCAATTTTTTAAATACCATTGTTATTGACCTCCGTCATATTTATTGACTACTTTTCTTCTCTATTACTTCATGTTCTAAGGTGATCTTCTTTTGAAGCTTATATGGTTCTCTGCATGTGGGGGAATTCATTGGTGTGTTCATCAACCTCAATCACCGTTGGGGATATTCCCTCCCCACGGGCGAGACCCGACCAAAGGAACCCCGGCGAAAACCTGGAGGCCCAAGCGGAGTAGCATTGGAAGGTGATACATGTCGATATACCATGGCCTGGAAAGCAAACCCGGCCCAGGGAGAGGTGAGCCGGTTTATGGGAGTCCCAATGTCAAAATGAGTCCACTTAACATGGAAGACACGAAAAGTTTACAAGACTTAGAGTAGGACTCTCATTATTGGTACGATCCGGAATCTACTGTAAATAAGGAACCAGACCTGTTGTATAAAGGGGGGTTCCCAGGACAGACAAGTTAGAATCTCTTGAAAGCTAGGTAGCAAAACAGCACCCTTGTAATAGAGATCATCATCATCAATAGCAATCAAGCAGGAGTAGGTTTTTACCTCAACCGTGAGGGTCCACCATGAGGGGCCAAACCTGGGTAAACCCGCATCTCTCATTTTCGGTCAATATTGTCCAAGCATACACCCAGCAGCAATGGCCTCACAACTTAGTTCTCCTATGAGGACATCTTCCATGAAAAAGTCAGTACAATAATCGCCGCTCCAATATGAGTTGTGAGTAGTCCATCCACTGAATAGTGTGTTCATGGCATTAACCAATATTAATCTCTCCTCTCTGTAGTTCAATACAATGGTACTAGCGGTGATGTAGACCATGTGATGAATTATTTCTTTATGTTCATATTGTATTGGTGCCCTATGTTTGAATTTTAGATGCATATTTTTCTCCATTTCATTGTTTTCTCTTGGCTATTTTAGAAGGGTAATCAGTAGTGGGAAAGATGAGCATTAGTTGGGTTTCATATTGCAAGTAAACTACTCTGATGATAGTAAGTGGGAAAGGCTTGCATTTTACTATTTCCATCTAATACACACACCTCCTGAGTATATTTTTACCAGGCCTCATGAGTCCAATTTTGTATCACTTTTTACTCCTTGTTTTGCATCGCTGTCATAAGATTTTTAGGATTTTATCACATTCGCACACTCTTTTGCTGATTCTATCAGGATCCTAATGAAGAAGATTTGAGGCATTAAAGAAGCTAACACAAATGTATGGGTAAAAGGTAAAACTCATGACCTTCCACATGAAGCAATAATCATGTAGGAGAAAAGCAACCACACATGGGCTTCCAGAGACAAAGACAACGTCTTGTACGGGTGTGTCTGCTTTTACCAGTGCTCATACCAAGCGGCGCCGCCACCCCTAATCGACTAATTCAACCCCATGGCTTCCGATCAAGGAGGAGACACACAGAGAAATGAGAACACACACCAAAACTAAGAACCCTAGCCTCCGGAAGGGATCAGGAGAGGGAATTAGCAAAAGGGTTCTGCCATGCCATCGACCCGATCAAGGGGACTCCAGCATCAACCATCTCATAAGAACGATGTCACGTATTAATAAGCATAGGCATGTTAATTAAAAAGTTCAACCAATTATGACCTGATAAACATTAAGTAGGATCATGCTATATAAGAGGTGCGACTATAAGTCTATATAACAAATATCCATTGATCTTATTGCTAATCCTCAACTTCAATTTACTAGAACCATGTATACACTTGTGTATTAATTAATAAATCAAAGCATTGCATAGAGCATGAAGGCATGCCACTAGTAGAAAAAGGCCCATTTGTCCCGGTTCCAGAGGCCCATTTGTCCCGGTGCTGGAACCGGGACTAAGGGGTTGGGACTAAAGCCCAATATCTTTAGTCCCGGTTCGCTTATGAACCGGGACAGATGGGGCTCCACGTGGCCGCTGCGGCGAGCCCAGGCAGGAGGGCCTTTAGTCCCGGTTGGTAACACCAACCGGGACTAAAGAGCATCCACGCGTCAGCAGCTCAGGAGCTGGGGTTTTTGTTTTTTTAAGGGGGGAGGGGTTGGGGGTTTTGGAGGGTTAATTTGAGGGTTTCATATATTGTGTTAGCTAGCTAATAGCTAGAAAGAAGTGACCTCTCTTATCTCCGTGCATGGTCGACGCTACGTACTATACGTTTAGAGATTACTCTACACGCTAGCTAGTAAGAAAATGATGGAAACCATTAAGTACAGAAGATCGTCATGAACATATACAGAGAGAAGTGATCGACCTCTCCTTCTCCGAGAGATTGGTCGAACAAATAATTTTCATATATCTATCCGATGCTACTAGCTACATATATACATTATAAGATCTCTTACAATCCCTAACATCTGAAGTCAAGTTCCACATGGTATTCTCCGGCTTTACTGATGACGTGGTCAAGAAAGAATCCCGCCAATTCCTCTTGAATTTCTTTTATGCGATCTTGTGGTAGGAGATCATCCCGCATCTGCCAGATATAAATCGAAGAAGAGGGTCAATACATGTGTATGAATGAAACTCAACACAAATGATGGTAATAAAATAAAATTGTGAATGTTTTTGCTTACACACTTCATATTGTTTTTCAGAGTAGCCCCGCTTATTCTTGGCCGTCTCGTTGTAGATGAACTCGCAAACGTAGTATCCACAGAAATCATTCCCGCTTTCCTTCCACAAGCACTTTATGAGAAAATAGAGGTCAATCAAACTGATAAGCAAGCATGCTAAATGGTATTGATGAAACTAGCTAGAATCAATGGGAGATGTGCGGAACTAGGTAGTAGTACTTACTTTCGGGTGTTTAAATTTCAGCTCGGTTGGCAGTCCCGGAGAAATGTTCCAAACCCTGCCAGACAAAGAAAATAATTACTTGATATCAGGAAATGAACAAAGTTGCCGATATGGTGCGATAATGATCGATTGAACTAACTTCTAGAGCATTTCAATCATGTTCGCATACTCCTAGGGATCTTTTTGTCTCGAATCTAAGACGGTTACTAGTCCCTGCTCAAGCTTAATCTCTAGGAGAATAAAGTGGTAGTCGCGCACGCATGCATAACTCATCAGTTACATTACTATAACCTCGAGTAATAAGGGAAACCGAATATGCACAAGATAGTAACACTCACCTGAAGTTGTAAGGAAAGAGTACTTTATCTTTGCTTTGATTTTTAAGCAACGATTTGAGCAAGTTGTCCTCGGTTTCTGAGACATTCCTTTTAACTGTCCATTCATATATGATATTTGGATTAATGAACCCAATGTCATAGATTTGTGCTTTTCTGCATTCGACGATCTTCAATCTGCATAATATAGTGAGGATAATTATATATACATGCAATGAAAGAGCTGAGCTATATATAGAGACTTAATTACAGAAAGTAGTACTTACAGATTGTAGCAAGCCACAAGTGATTTGTCGAGGGCCTTTAGATTGTAGAACTGGAAAAACTCGTCAAAATCAACAGTTAATAGTTCTTGTCCAATGAAGTCGTGGTCCTCTTTAATTCTCATCGACAAAGCATCCTTCCCAGACTCGCTGGAGGTTTTCATGTACCATTCATGGAATCTTTGTATCATCGTTGTTAGAGCAAGAGTTCCATCTTTGACGAGAGGCTTCCCGTAC